>NC_056733.1:1527275766-1527545766 GCF_019279795.1 Protopterus annectens
ATGAAACTACCCTTTACAAACAGCTGCCAGGGAATGACAGATATGACTTCTCAGGTATGTTCCATCAATTTTATACTCCAGAGTTCATAACAGGGACAGGATGTTGTAGCTAGAGGTGTCAACATTAAGACCTGTGTGTTTACTGATACCCGTGTGTCATATGAGGAACCTAATAAGTCACCTTTTGGAATGTTGATGTTTGACAGGACATTCACAGCCCTAGGGTATCACTTTTATCCCAATAGTACATTTTTTTTCATTTCTGGCCTATTATATAAACTGCTTTCAGTAAAGTGCATTTAATAGGGTAACAAGGTCATAGCTGAAAGGGGCCTTTTGGTGCAGCCTACTTACCTTAAACCCTTAAGCAACAAACAGATGAACTATCTAGTGCCAGCTTTTTACATATTCCATTTATCAGTTTTTATTATTATTATTATTATTATTATTATTACATTATATGTTTTCTTTTCCTGCTGATTTCAAAGTGTTTGTTGTTCTGAACATATTTTCCACTCTTGAATGTGTAAGTTTATGAATGGACCTCATCTGGTCATTTTGTTTACTAATGTTTGTGGACTTTTTAGCGGATGGGGTTGTGGCAAAGATGTGCAGTGCCAGGTGTTACATCACAACACTTGATTTTCCAGGTTATTCATTTTGCCTTCTCATCTCTGCTGAAACATGTCTTTTTACTGGCTGTTCTGGCTTCCTTCCACATCTTAAAGGCATACTGGAGGCCAACAAGAATTCTTCCACCAAGATGTAGTTGTATCCGTACTTCATGTGTCTGGATGTGAGAGTATATTCTACAGTGGATCAGTGCTCTGTTGATGATTAAATAGACTTGCTGTGCAGAGTTGGAATCTGTTTCAAACTGATAAGTACATATTTTGCCACTTTATACACTTGCCTATTATTTACAGTGGTGCTATATTGTTTCTGTTTCTGTCTCTTGTGTCTCCACTGTGTTTTTTTTCTCAGGGTAGCTCAGGCTAGTTTCAAGGAGGGGGTTGTTGAGCCAGCCCACATCCTAGCTGTTAGTCATTGCCAGAGGTGTATTTCATTGTAATTCCAATACAGACAGCATTTCGGTGAACTGTTGGAAAGCTGATAGACATGCTGTGCAGAGCTGGAATCTGTTTCAAACTGATAAGTACATATTTTGCCACTTTATACACTTGCCTATTATTTATAGTGATGCTGTATTGTTTCTGTTTCTGTCTCTTGTGTCTCCACTGTTTCTCCCACCCACCCTCCCTGTTCTTGTCTTTTGTTAATCTTGGTGGCTTTGAAACTGCCCGCCCCTCTTGTAAGTTTGTATTTGGATACTCCTTCTGGGCCTTTCTCATTTGCTCAGTCAACTGAGTGCAGTGAGATCATAGGCACTCCTACTGTGTACAAAGAGAGCATTTGAGAAGGACAATCCCTGCCTCTTAATCCTGCTGTGTTCCCTCCCTCAAAAAAAAAAAAAAAAAAAAAAAAATATATATATATATATATATATGTGTATATTCAGCTGCTCTTACAGTAACTGTCTTCGTTGCTGTTCCGAGCGCTGTTATCTGTTCAGTTGTTCTTACTCTGCACTTATTACTGCTTGTTAGTAGCCTTCTAATTTAATACCTTCTGCACTTGTTTTTTAGTCATTTGTTAATTTAATTGCATTTAATTAAACTGTATTTGCCGTAATATTGATATACGTGTGCTAGCCTGCAGTACATTTACTGCTGTTTTAGCTGCTTTTCTGTAAGAAAAAAAAAATTCCTAGATTAT
This sequence comes from Protopterus annectens, assembly GCF_019279795.1. Taxonomy (NCBI): domain Eukaryota; kingdom Metazoa; phylum Chordata; order Ceratodontiformes; family Protopteridae; genus Protopterus; species Protopterus annectens. The sequence continues at coordinate 1,527,277,543 of NC_056733.1, forward strand.
TTCCTGACTTTCCTGTAACTTGTCTAGTCCAGATACAGACTTGCTGTATCCAGGACTGTTTGTAAGCTCTTGAGACCCCAACCCTTTCTGTGTTGGAGGGAAGCCTTCTAGCTTATCAGTGGGAGTGGTAAGCACTAGGTAGCCTATCTATCACAGGAGGAGAGGTTTCTGGCCCATAAATTATAGTTTATTGGCCATTTGGGAAGCTCTTCCATCTCTTTCAACCTTCTGATTCAAAAGCCTGTGTTTGTGCTTGTTTCCTGCCTTTCCTGTTACTAGTCTTGTCCAGGTAATGATTTGCTGTATCCAGGACTCTTTGTAAGCTTCTGACCCCCCCCCCCCCAAAACTTTCTGTGTTGGATGGAAGCCTTCTAGCTTATCAGTGGGAGTGGTAAGCATCAGGTAGCCTATCTACCATGGGAAGATGGGTTTTGGCCCATACATTGTAGTTTATTGGCAGTTTAGGCAGTTTTCCATCTCTTTCAACTTGCTGGCTTAAAAGCCTACATTTGCATTTGTTCCCCACCTTTTCTGTAACTAGTCTAGTCCAGGTACAGATTTGCTGTATCCAGGACTCTTTGTAAGCTTCTGAGCCCCCCCCCCCAAGCCTTTCTGTGTTGGAGGGAAGCCTTCTAGCTTATCAGTGGGAGTGATAAGCACTAGGTAGCCTATCTACCACAAGAGGAGTGGTTCTGGCCCAGAAATTGTATTTTTTGGCCGTTGGGCAGTTTTTTTTCCATTCCTCTCAACTTTCTGGTTTTAAAGCCCATGTTTGTGCTTGATCCCCATCTTTCTCGTAAATAGTCTAGTCCAGGTACAGATTTGCTGTATCCAGGACTGTTTGTAAGCTTCTGAGCCCCCCAAGCCTTTGTGTTGGAGTGCAGCCTTCTAGCTTATCAGTGGGAGTGGTAAGTACTAGGTAGCCTGTCTACCACAAGAGGAGTGGTTCTTGGCCCAGGAATTGTAGTTTATTGACCATTTGGGAAGTTGTCCATCTCTTTCAACTTTCTGGTTTAAAAGACCACATCTGTGCTTGTTTCCCATCTTTCCTGTAACTAACTTACTGGAAAGCACTAGAAAGCCTTAAACTGATATACGCCTTCTAGCTTAAAAGAGAGACTTTGGAGTGATTATCGGTTTTCTGTATTTTCTTGCTGTACTTAACTGTTTTTCCACCTATACGCTGATTTTCTAGCACTTATTGTGATTTAAAAGCTTGTTTTTTTCACATATTGTACTTATTTGACTGCCTGCACTTTTAAAAAGTTGTTTTTTGTTTAAATAAATGGTTTAACTGTTGTAGGCTACACACTAAAGTGTGATAACCTTTTATGATCACTTGTAGTCATTTAAAGCTGCTTAAGTGTACTTTTTACTGTTTTTGCCTTATCTTTTCAAAACAAAAATAAACAAATTTCTTGTTTCCCGCCTTTCTAAGCTAGTATAGTCCAGTTTTCAGGCTAGTGCTGAATTCAGGGCTGTGTTACAAGTTTCTGAGTTGCCCATACCTTACTTGAATAGAGGGAAGTTTCTCTGTTCACCTGTGAGAGAGGCGAACTTTGAGCAGCCATCTGTCCCTGGAGGAGTGGTTCCAGCCCAGAAGTTAGTAGTTTAAAAAATGCATTGCATTGTTTTGTGCACCGGGCAGCACCGGTTAGCTAGGGTGAAATTATTTCCGGCTCCACTAAGTCTCTTCTTCAGTTTTTCACTTGAAACTAGTCTAACTCTCAACCTAAGCACTCAAAAAGCATCCTACGTTCCAGCACTTGCTCAGACCTAATAGCAAGCACTAATATACCCTGACTGCCCAGCAGGACAAGGCTCTTTATCCACCCCTCACCAACCAAATGACTAAGCAGCTCACCCTACTATTCAGGCATGACCAAAGGGCAACTTCAGGTTTACTCCCCAGTCAAGCTGGTGAATCTGGGTATCCTGAGGCAATGTTACAACTGCCTCATGTACACAGACAGCCCTGTCCTCCTACCACAAAACACTAACATATGTGAGAGATGCAATTATACAGCCAAACTGGAGGCTAGGGTATCTCAACCCAAGACTGGAACAGACAGTCATGAGGAGAAGGTTAACACTTGCACCACACCTCCATCCTCACATAGACCTACTAAACCAGCACTGGCAAAAAATACACATAAATACAGAAAATCATACTCAGAGGTTCTAAATAAAAACCTGCAAAAGCATCAGAGAGCTTTTATCAGTTTAACCCCTTATAAACCTAAAGAGATGGGAGATAGGAATCCCTTAGTTGTTATTTCGACATATAACACTTTGCATACAAATATAAAACATTTAAAAATATCTAAGATTTATATAAGATATCAATTAATATAAATATCCATTTTATAATGCTTTTCTATAAACCATCTGTGCTTATATACTATTAAGTTGTTCAAGGATCTTAAAAGTAATACTGTAATACTGTAAGCAGCGCCATCTGGTGTTAGGTTTATAAGGGGTTAAACTGCTGCTAATTTGTAATTTATTGATTGATTAATGATGTACAGGGGGTATAAAAGGAGGGACCTTTATTTTTTTTTGCGTGTATTTTATGCTTTCTGATGAAGACAGTGAATCGAAAACGTATTTGGTTTTTACTGCGTTAAGAGCCTTAATTTTTTGTGGATTTAATAAACTTTGGTTGTATCATGAGCAGAGCCTGACATCCTCCAAAAAGGCCTTACTGAGACAGACACCTGGTGTCAAAGTCATGGCCTCAAGCTAAATGCAAAAAAATGTATAGTCATCCCGTTTTGGAAAAACAAAACATCCACAAATTACCACATAGATGGCAGCCCTCTTAATACAGAAGAGGTAATAAGAAATCTGGGGACCCAGGTAGATAGTAATCTCTCCTTTGACAATCATATTGCCAAAGTAGTTACAAAATCCTTCTATGTGGCCCATCTAATTACTAAAGGGTTTGCATCTAGAAATAAAGAGGTTATAGTGCCTCTCTACTCGTCACTCATCAGACCCATCATAGAGTACAATGCCCCATTTGGGATGTACCTCACAAGACACTTCCAACAGCTGGAAAGACCACAAAAGCACCTCACCAAGAAGATTACTGGCCTCAAACATATGTCCTATGCAGCCCAACTGAAAAAACTCTGGCTCTACTCAGTGGCGTATCGCTTACTCAGAGGTGATCTCTGCCTGACTTACAAAGCCATGTCCAACTCAAAATTGATGGACATGCTCCAACTAAAGAAATTCAAGTCACTGCGTGCCACGCACTCTAGTAAGTTAAACCTCGCCACAACAATAAATAGAACATGGTGGAGGGATAGATTCCTGTCACAGAGACTCCCCATGCTTTGGAACAAAATTCCTAACTACATTAGGCAGAGCCCCTCACTAATACTCTTCAACAGAAATCTTGATGAGTGGATGGGTAACAGAAAATACACCCCTGGGATCACTTCATTGGCTCTGCTTGACAGAGGCTCAGTTAATTAATCAATCAGGCGGCGAAAGTCAACACACTCTGGCTAGGCTTATAAATGCCCTCGGGCAGATAGCCTAGTACCTACCTATGAACCTATGAACCTATTCTGACTTGGATACACAAAGTGCAGGGATAGACGTGGGGTCCACTGACAGGGATAATCTGACGAGGAAAAAAAAACAAATTAATGTTTGGGTGGGTTATGGCTTTAGGAAGGCGAACATTATTTCATTATTTACTTTTGCTTTCACTTTCAAAATCACCAAAACAAATTGAGAATTGGGTAGTCAAGGACAGCATTCTTGTTATTATTAAAATAATATTTTTTAGAATTGTGTAAGTTGTTTTAGTTTTTAGGTACAGTATGAAGTTCCATTGGGTGTAGGAATTAAGGGGATGGGCATAATTACGGGTGAGGTTAAAATTCTAACTTGGAGAGGATTTTTAGGTGTCATGGCTGTGCTTTTAGTGCTTGTAAAACTGGGAAAGCATTTATGGTGGGATTGACCATTGAAGCAGAGATCTTAACAAACTTATCAGTATTATATTTCACATTAATGGTCTTAGCACTGGTTTGTAAAATAGGGAACATTCCAAAAAGTCTCCATTTCATTGAGAGGAAAGCACTTAGCTGCATTTGCATTTATATTTGGGCCTGTTGTAGTTACGCAATTATATATCACTTTTTAAAACCTTAAACTTTGCTCAACTTGGGTGGAAAAATGTGTTAGATACATGTAATTAAAATGTTCAGCCCTATCCAGCTAAGCATAGATTCAGCGCTTAGATGTGTGTGATGACTGATACATCAGACACAGGAGATTTGCATCATGAGTCCAAGTAACTGCTGAGTAAATGTCAAACTGTGATGTCACTGACATTATTACGGTATATCGTCTCATGCCTGAATCCATTGCTTTCTATAAGAAATTATGAGTGCTGAGTGCAGAATATGAGGTATTTCACAAATAAGAATGTACTCACATGGTAAGACATACACATACCCTGATAAAGGAACTGCAATCCAAAAAGTGCATGATTGTATGCCTTGCTCATTTAAATAATCTTTCCATGAGAAAAAAATTGCATTTTTTGTTGTTTTGGATCAGATCAGACATAAAACAATGTTGTATTTTTATATTCCATGTTAGCTTTTTATAAAGATTTTTTGTTTAAAAGTGATAAATAACTTATGTGCATGCATATTTTTAAAAAGGTGGCAAGTTACCAAACAAGGTCATTGCTCATCTAAAAGGAAGCACTTTGATATTAATTTTGTTTTTCAACTGCTCTGTTAAATATATGCCAAGTGATAATTCATACATCAGCATCAAACACACTGCAGAAGACAATCTCATGTATTCATGATTTTTTCCATAAAGTCAATTTCCACAGCTTCCTCAGACTTGCATACCTTAAAGATACTGTATATTCTGTGGCTCTTCAGTGTTTGACAGGATGGGTTTAATACTGTCATAGTATTAGCATATTTAGAGTCATAAGTACTGTGATCATATCTCAGTTAAGTCTGCTTATATTTATGAATAACAACTAAAGTTCTTAAAAATAAACAGTTTATCAAAGGAAATACCCTTTCCAGCTTTAAACATGCCATCATCACTACCCTTCTTAAGATCCTGCACCACAGTGCTCCTTCATACTTTAGACTTTAGACCTGCTGTCATCCTTTTCCCTCTTACAGAACTCCTCAAAAACTTACAGACAAATGCTAGACTTCATTACAAAATATGACTCATTATCTGATAGATAGTATGACTTTTCGCTCGGGCTCCACTCCGCTCCCCTACCCTAGCCCCTTTCCTACTCACCCCTGCTCTCCTTAGATTTATAGTTACAAAGCCACACCCCCACACTCCTACACCAACCAAATCACACCTCCTCACAACCCCCTCCATTTCTCCAACCTACTCCCCCTCCCTTACCCTCCCACAACCTGACTGTCAATCACACACCATTTAATTATTTTACCTCCCCTCTCAAAAACAATATTCAGTACATCAAATCATCTGTACCCCACAACTGATATGGCCACCTCTAACTACCCTACTAACTCAAACAAACTCAAGCACTACCAAAGTTACCACCAAACCCATATACCAGATACTATTTTTGATAACTTCACTAACTCTACTAATACTAGCAACCAACGTACCTCTCAACCTCTTAGTGCAATAAATCTGGACAAAACCTGAAAAAATGGGGGGACAAAGGCCCACAAATAGGGACAGATTTTAAATATTGCTTTTATAAACTTAGAAAGTTGCTAGAATAACAGACTTTCTGTTAACATACATTTTCTGAAGGATTTGAAGGCTGAAGCTCAAATGTATGTCATTATTTGGTGGCTTTAATCTTCAGATCATCCCAGTGATTTGCCAGAAAACCAGAAATGTTATGAGGAACAGACCAAAAATATTAGATAAAAATCTGGACATTCAGCAAAAATCTGGACAGTTGAGAGGTATGGCAACCGAGATCACTTCATGTCACTCAAACATCCCCAATCCCCCACAACCCACTCCACTTCTAACACCCAACCTTTACCTATGAACCCAGTTAACATAACTATAAGTAGCTCCATCCTTACTAGCACAATCATATCCCACATCAAACCTCCACCACTGTGCCATAACAAATCTCCCAATATCACCTTGGAATATGACAAAAACATTAACAAACTCGAAATATATTGTCCAACTAGCCTCAAGACTAGCCCGAAGTGGTGACATTCATCCCAAACCCGGCCCTATCAGCAAACTCTAACCTTAAGCACTGCACCTCAACTCAACACCAACCAAGCATCAGACATTCTCAATAGAGATATAGCAGATATAGCAATACTAACTATAAATATAAATATAAGAAGCATAAACAACAAAATCCATGATCTCCATGCCAACATTTCTCTATACTCACTGCGCATCACACTACTTACAGAGACATGGCTAAATCGCAACACTAACAGTAATGAAACACTTCCACCAGGCTACAACATTATACATACTGACAGAATAAACACTTCCACCAGGCTACAACATTATACATACTGACAGACTAAACACACCAACAGTAATGAAACACTTCCACCAGGCTACTTCATTATACATTCTGACAGACGAAACACACCAACAGTAATGAAACACTTCCACCAGGCTACAACATTATACATACTGACAGACATGAAACACTTCCACCAGGCTACAACATTATACATACTGACAGACTAAACAACCAACAGTAATGAAATACTTCCACCAGGCTACAACATTATACATACTGACAGACGAAACACACCAACAGTAATGAAACACTTCCACCAGGCTACAACATTATACATACTGACAGACAAAACACACCAACAGTAATGAAACACTTCCACCAGGCTACAACATTATATATACTGACAGACTAAACAAAAGTGGTGGCGGTGTTGTTCTACTCCTTAAGGACCCTCTCTCCATAGAAAAAAACAGCTGTCAAAACCTTAAAATGCAGAAATAATATTTGCCAAACTAAACATCATCTCCAATAAACATATATATATATATATATATATATATATATATATATATATATATGTAATAGGTTTCTACTTGCCACCAGGTAATAATATCCCAAAGCTAGAAAACATCCTATTTTGGTGTAGCAATAACCTACCACAGGAGACACTCATAATGGGTGATCTCAATATAGATTGGTCAGATTGCAATTCTCCAAACCTCAAAAACTATATTAACTTACACAGCTTCTCGCAACTCATCCAACCAGAATTAACAAATCCACCAACAAACATTCCACTGGATGCTAACAAACAGGCCTGCCCTTTACCGCCACTCAGGTTGTCTGCCAGATAGCCTCAGTGACCACTATCCCACTTATTTTGTCAGAAAAAGAACAAACCCAACTAAACAACCTATTCTACTACAAATAAGAAACAAAAAAACAACTCAATCCCAACAAACTTGTAGAAATACTTAAAAGCTGTAATTGGACACCATTAAAACAGCTTCCACTACAAGAAGCCATTAATTACTTCAACACTACCTTCCTCTCCATTCTAAACTCTCAAGCACCCATTGGATACAACCGTGTTAAGTCTAACTATGCCCCTTGACTAAAAAAAGAAACACTAAACCTTCTCAGACTTAGAGATAAGGCTTTGTCTACCTGGAAATCAAATCAGTCCCAACTCAAATGGCAAACTTTTCAGGAACATAGAAACAAGTCTAAGAAACAAATTAAAATAAATAAAGTCAATTGCTACACCGAAATACAAGACAAGAACCACAAAAATCCACAAACATTATGGTCCACTATAAACAATATCATTCTGCCAGGGAAAACAAGAACAACCCCTCCCACCATGACTAACAACTCAGACAACATAGTTACTCAATTTAACAAATATTTTACAGAAACCATACTAGAACAATCCAAACTCATTCGCCCTCAATAACCAAACGCCCAATCCCCACAACAAACATCTCACCACTATTTTCTCCAACCAGTAGCAACTGACACTATCAAAAGACTGCTGAAAAAATTAAAACTCACCAAACTAGCTGCAGATGGTCTACTTGCTGAATACTTAAAGATAACAGCAGAAGGTATAGTGACAGGGTAACCCATTTCATTACTAATCAATAGATCCATAGCTGAGCACCAGGTCCCTCCAATCTGGAAAACCTCATATATCATTCCCTTACACAAAGGCAGCACATAAACTGAACTAAATAACGATACACCAATTGCAATATTGTCTCCACTATCAAAAATTCTTGAAAGAGTAGTTATAATCAGATGACTAACCACTTTCTTGCTTACAGTCTCCTAACTAGTACCCAACACGGATTCAGACCATACCATAGCACAACCAATGCACTAATGTCTTTCACTAACACTGACAACTTCCATAGGACCAATAATAACTATGTCTCTTATATCTTCCTAGATCTGTCAAAAGCCTTTGATGGGTCTACTTTAGAACAGCAAACAATCAGATGATCGAACTCTGTTGGAGCGAACACTACATGTCGAACTGGCAAAATAGCGAACGGCCGGGACAGCAATTTTTTTCCAGGGAAAGAAATCGCTAGTCCAGCCGTCCGGATTGTGCCATTTCCTCCACTGTAGTGCGATCTCAGAGTTGGTATATTTAAGTAGGGGGTGTGTATGGGGAGCGAATCCCCCCACATTTATTTAGTGTTTAGTGTTTTTTTTTATTTTGGGAACAGGAAAAAAAAAATTGCTGTTCTGGTTGTTCACTGTTTTGGATTTTCTACATTTAGGGGTCGATATAACAACGTTCGATCATCTGATTGTTCATTGTTATAATATAGACCCCCTTTGACATGATCTCTCATACTAACCTACTAAATACCCTCACTGCCCTTCATTTCTCAAACTTTACACTTGCATGGTTCCAAGACTGCCTCAAATGATGGCAACAAGCGGTCTCTTGGCAAGAAACTCAATCACCCTTGCTACCAGTCACACTCCTGGAGTGCCTCAAGGTTCTATCTTAGGCCCACTTCTATTCTTTATGTTTACTAACAAACTCCATCTACCAACCAGTCATGCATCACTCATCCAATATGCAGACGACTCCACTGTGATCTGCTCTGCACCCTTTCTGTTGGATCTTCAGACCCTAACTCTAAAATCCTTTCATGAAGTAGAGTCCTGGCTCACAAATGCTAACCTTATCTTAAACCCTAAAAAAAATAAACTAATGGTCTTCCTCCATAATAAAACTGCTCCCCCTTCTAGCACCTTCTTCATCTCCTCAACTAACAATACCATCGTCATCCTATCACCGCACACTAAACTGTCAGGTGTAGAAATTAACAGCAAATTTAAATTTGATATTCACATTTCCCAAACAGTGAAAAAAGGTGCATAAAAAAACTAGGTACTCTATATAGCCATAAACACTACTTTACCAAAAATACCAAAATAGCTATTGCCAAAACACATTTAATCTCTACCTTATTGAACGCAGTCACTTTTGTCACTAATCTCAAGAAATCTGAACTACAAAAACTTGAATCCTGCTATAATAAAATTGCAAGATATGCCACAAATTCACTAACTAGATCACACCATTGCCTCACACTCAAGCAACTCAACTGCCTAGAACGCCCCACCTCCTACATTATACACAACTGACAATGGCCCACAAAATCCGCTCAGATCCAGAAAATATAGCATCCTTACAAACCCTTCTTCAACTCTGTTACCAGTAGCCCACTACGTTCCACCAACAAATATTAAATAAAAACCTACTTATCCAGATAGCAAGCATGGGATTCCCTATTTGCTAACTACATAGGTAAAATCTGGAATGAACTGCCAATAAACATTACCTCCATCACAGCCTTACCTCTATTCAAAACTAGCCTAAAGCAACAGTTCCTTAGCAAGTCGCTCTGCCCATGCTCTACCCCCAGTTGACGGATAGCAACTCACTCTCAACTGTCTCCTCTACAAATTTTCCTGGCTAATTAAACACACAGAAACTATGATTGTTTTTAACATCATAATATAACCTACCTTCTAATCACCTACTTGTATTCATCACTGCCTAAATGCTACTGACATACACTATGGGATCTTACTTAATACTGCAATCTTTTCAATCTCTTACTATCAATATCTTCTCATGCCTGCATAAAATTCCTTTAATGTACTATTGGACTATATAATTCTTGTGAGCATAGCGCACTGTATACCAATGTACTATATACTATGGTTTCTCATCTTTTATTGATGTATATAAGTCACATTTAAGTTATGCATTGCAACTACTGCCAATTGGACTTTGATGTATCTTACTTCCATTTCTTGATGTTATTCATATTTTCTATGTATATGTACTAACTGGAACTTTTCTCCCCAGGCCTCTACTGAAAAAGGACATGTGTCCAGTTGGACTTTCCCAGTAAACAAATGCAAAATAAATAAATAATAAAATATAACATCCAGACCAGCACTGTCTTTAACTGCTCACGTTTAGTGAAACTACTAACCAGAGCCATCTTTCTGGACATAAAAGGGGATGTTGAGTCTCTTAATCATAACATCTTAGTAAACAAACTGCTTAAGTATGGATTGTCTATATATGCGTGGAATTGTTTTCACAATTACTTAGCCCACAGAGCAGTTATAATTTTAGCTTAACTAGTTACTCTGCCATGGGGAGCATCTCTGCTAGTGACCATCAATCCCAGTTTTCACCACACCGCTCTTCTTGTACATAAATAGTTCCCATTGAAATCTGTCACAATTAAACATCATTGTATATGCTGGTGACTTAGTTTTCTGTGTTGCCCACAAACTGCCCCATTAATTGTCACATTAATGCAAAAAGACTTCTATATTTTGAAATAGCTGACAGTAAACTAACCATTAATATTACTAAATCCACAAGTATGCTATATGAAACTTTGAAATTGTTCCTAAGTCTCTTCAACCAATATTAGAAACCCTTGGTGCTCTTCTCCCTATAATAACTCAACAGAAATATTTAGTTCTTTTCTCTAGACGGCACACTTACTTCCCTTTCCAGGAACATGTCCATAACACTACCTTATAAGTCTTGCATCAGCTTACTGCAGCACACAAGATTTATAAACTACTCCCTGATATTTACTGCGTTATCGCTATAGATGCTCTCATTCCCAGTCTCAAATATTGTTTACATGCTATAGTACCCTTGTCAAGTGCAAATATAGCAGTTCCAATGATTACCAAAATAAACTTCTACAATTTATTCACTTATCTCCCCATTGTGAAAATCACTGACTTTCTGTCAACAAGGCCAAATAGCTCCCTGTCTCTGCCAAGTCTAAATTCCCTGATTTTAAGCTTCTTAATAATACATATAGCCCACTGCTAGCACCACTGTTACTCCTTTGTTGAACTTATTTATTTTCTGAGATGTAACTCACCATTTACATTATAAAGACTGCAATTTGCCCTTGTAGTATGCCCTTGTAGTATCTGAAAAGTCTTTCGGGAAACTTACCCCATCTGATTCAAACAGCCTACCCAACAACATTACTGAAACAGATAACCTGACTCTTCTCAGGAAAAGGTTGAAGTTTCAACAATTAAACAATACAAGTGCACCTACTTCAGGGAGGGTGTTCTACCGATGATTAAGTCCTAGCTGCTCAAATTTCAGTAACATTCAACCAGGGATGTGAATGGATGTAGCCTCATACAACCAGTTGTTCATCCTTGAACTTGAATGCAAATTCAGCGATGCAGCTGCCACTCCATCTGTTCACATCATAGGAGACAGACATCAGCAAGTGCTGTCCAAAGTTCAAGCAAGAGGGAGCTGGGAGGTACTTTTAGGTTTATAGAAGAGAAATGAGAATGGAGTAGGGAATTTACTGTTTGGGAAGGGGATGGGAATTCTAGGTTTAGGGAGAAATCATGGACAAGAGGGTAAGGGGATTTTAACTTAGGGAGTGATAGGGACTATCGGGTTATGAAGGGAGAATGGGATTTTACGTTTAGTCAGCAATTGTGGATGGGAGGGGAAGGGGATTTTAGGCATAGGGCATGATCTGTTATGAGAGGGGAATAGGGACTTTAGCATTAGGGAAAGAAGGTGATTTTATGCTAAGGAATGGATGGGGGACTTTAGGGCTAGGCACTGGGTGGAAATTTTTAGGATTTGGATAAGAGTTCTGGTAAGGATATTTAACATTATAGGAGATGGTTTAGTGGGAGTTACAGCTGTGCTGAAGCAGGTGAATGACAGTGACAATGTGTGTCTTGAGCTAATGTGTCTCAAACACATCCAGTGCACATATACAGGGCATGGTATAATTTTTCTTAGTTACACTACAGCTGAGGGAGGATTGTGCCAGAGTTTCTTATTTCCTTTCATTTAGTCTTTGTCTAATTTAGTCTTGTACCATTATTGTTTGGTGTTAACCCTCTTACAGCCTCATATCTGCAATGTATATAGTATGCCAGCTTCTGCTTTGCTTTGCATGAGGGTCAGCTCTCTCTAAATACTGTTAAATGATATGTAAATAAGTACAGATTACACACTTTTCTTTCTTCATTGTATTTATTTTTCACAGCCTGCCTCATAATTATTATTCTTTATTATGTGCTCAATCAAATATGTCTTGATTGTAATTTCATATAGAGTGTCTTGTAATTATATTGTCAGTAATTTTGTGTTGTATAAACTGTTATGCTTTCTTGGGCAATTTGTTATTACTTAAAATGCCTTGTGGCATAAATTCTGGCTGCAAAGGGTCTCGTACCAGCCCTTTTATCTAGTAAGCAAACAAACAAAATAAAGTAAATAAATAAGACTAGCCTACGCCTGTGTGTTAGTATTGTTATTTCATTCAGATCAAGCAACTGACTTAAAAATTAGCAAATATATGTAAAATAACAGCGACTGAAACAAAACTACCTAAGATTCTTAATGCAAGATAAAATGTGAAAGAATTGTTAAACTGCCATTTAAGAAAAAATAATTAACTGAGTCAGAGTGAGATCCAGTACATTTACTTTTCTAATTTTTGAATATTTTTTTCACTTGTGGACACTATCAAAAGTGAACCAAACTGAAACCTGCCAGAAGTGTCAAGAACAAGCAAAATATAAGAACTATCTTCATTATCTGAGAAACGTGCCATCTTCTTCTTCTTCCGGCTTTTTCACAGTTAGGTGTCACCACAGTGGAACACCTGTCCGCTCATGATTGGCAGTGGGGCTTTACGGTGTCAAGTTGCCAGTCTGGCGCCCAACCTTCCACAGAAGGCAAACACATGCACACACTCACTCCTAGGGTCAATTTAGTGTCCAATCCACCTACAGCATGTCTTTGGGATGTGGGAGGAAACCGGAGTACCCGGAGGAAACCCCACAGGGAGGACATTCAGACTCCGCACAGAAGGCACCACAGCTGAGGATTGAACCAGATAACCTCTTGCTGTGAGGTGACAACACTAACCGCTGCACCACTGTGGCCGCCCCATAAGCCCATTAAAAGGTAGGTGTTGATTCCTAATACCGGAGCTCAGTAAAGATGACAGGCAGTGCATCATGGGTAACCTTTGAACTAAACACATAAGCATATATCAGTCCCTCAAATGAGATGAGGCAAAACTGCTTTCTGAAGTGTAACAGTGTCTGATAGCACATATTAGCCCATCTGCCATCAGGAAGCTACAAGCTGTGTATGCGCAAGTGAGAACAGAAAATAACAAACACCTACAAATGCACTAAACAATTACATTTTTATCTGTCATCATATTTCTGAACCTGTTGATCATAGCTGCAAAAAAAAGTAATTCAGTACTTGGGAATACATTATTTTTCAGTGACCCTTAGTTCCATCAGATAGGCATAATTTATATTTGCAAGACATTTTTCAAAACAGCATAGGTCTGTAACTTGACTCTGGATTCTAGTTATTTGAGTTTGTTTGGCTGCTTTTTACTTAGCATCAGATTTACATTTTAGTCATAGCCTTGTTAGAAAGTGTTTCAAATAAATGTGCAATAGTTTGATATAACAGAATATTAATTTTTGTTTAATATAGGAACAAATTAGATGATATTTGTGGACACACTGAAAGACACATACACATGCACTCTGAACACACACAAACACACACATATAGATATTTTTGTTTGTGTTTATGTGTACTAGATAGCAGTTGTTCCTATTTTCTTCAGTTTATTTTTTGTCTGATGAGCAATTGGTATAAATTAAATTTAAATTTTCCTGTACTCTTTCCATTTCAAATCCCGAAGGATATATTACATAAAAAGTAGATTTCCTACTAACATTCACAGCCATGGCTAGTGCAATGACAGTTTCACCAGTTACACTGAAAGTTTTCATATACGATGGCCAAATGCAGAAACAGCAGATGGTCTGGATGCATCAACTCTGTTTACTAACATGGCAAAAACGGAAGGACAACACTGCATCTCGTGACATCCTGTAGGTAATATAGCTCTAAGGGTTTTAATAAAGTTTTCACTACATTACACTATACATTAGATCCTTCCTCTTAAATCAAAGGTATTTATATAATGCACAGATAAATAAGTACTCTAATATATTGTAGTCTAAGGGTGTCATATGATATAAATTTGACATTTTTCAGCCCTATAATCAATACAAACAGATTGCAACTATTTTCATTTATGAAATAGCAACTGTATCAATCAGTGCTTGCTTTTAAATAGGTAAAGTCATTCCATTTAAATTCCTCCTTAATTGTCTTTCAGTATCTGGCTGATCTACAGACTCAGGTAAGATGCTATATTCAAATACTTCAGTATCAAGATTCCAGTGCTGCTTCAGTATGCAGTGGCACTAATATTTCAAAAAAGGACAGAGCAGTCTCGTCTTATGATCACACACAGTTTGGAGGCACCAGAAGGCCTGTCCTGTTGGCATGCAAATAATGGACGACACAACCCACATACTTGTTTTTGCAGATCTGTAACTCAATCAAAACTCTGTTGGGTTAAGTATAGCTTTTTTCTCTGTTCCTTTTGATTGCATAACAATCAGATCCCATTTCCTGTTGACTGTAAAGGATCAGATCCCATTTCCTGTTGACTGTGAAGGATCAGATCCCATTTCCTGTTGACTGTAAAGGATCAGATCCCATTTCCTGTTGACTGTGAAGGATCAGATCCCATTTCCTGTTGACTGTAAAGGAAGTTTCTAAATCATAATTGCACTGATGTGTTCTCCTTTCCTAATAACTCATTCTTTCACTAGCATCTCCTTTCCCCTTTCTCTCTACTGTCACAAAATTATTCAAAATGAATTCAGCAGAAAAACAAGAATAGCCAGCAAAAACAACTGACTTAAAAATGTACAACTATATGTAAACTAACAGCAACCAAATCAAAACTACCGAGATTGTTAATGCAAAATTAAATTTGAAAGAATTGCTAGAAGTTAAACTACCATTTAAGAATTTAAGAAAAAAATAGTTAACTTCTTCAGTGTGATATCTGTTACATTTTCTTATATATATATATATATATATATATATATATATATATATATATATATATATATATATATATATATACTTTTTTTTTTCACTTGTGAACACTATCAAAGTTGAACCAAACTGAAACATGCCAGAAGTGTCAAGAACAAGCAAAATGTAAGAGTTATCTTCCATTATCTGAGAAATGTGCCGTAAGTCTATCAAATGGTGGGTGCTGATATTTAGGGAGAAAACAGTGTAAGCTAAGATAAGAAAACCAAGCCTCATCCACCTTATTTAGTATGTCCTGTTTGTATGCCTTGTTTTTAATTTTTTGGAGGTATTTGTACATTGACCACACATCAGTTTCATGTCATCAGCTAATTTGTAGCCTAAGCCACTACACTAGATGGACAGTAACAGCTGTCTATACTCACAGAGTAATGATAGAAGCTTTTACAAGATTTTTCTAAACACATTTCTATAAAAGATATAAAATGCCCATATATGTTTATGCATATGTATATGTGTACGTATATCCATTAAGAGATGTATGGATCTGTGCCAAAAAAGAAAGGTTTTAATCTGATGATATAAAACCTCAGAAAAGCAAAGAAAAGAAAAAACAGATTTGTTATGCTATACCCCAAACAAAATTCCAAAGGTTTGCTCAAAGAATATTTACAATTTTAAACAGTTGATCTAACAAATGACTCCTATATGTGTATGTATATATATATATATATATATATATATATATATATATATATGTGTATGTATATATATATATATATATAAAGAGAGAGAGGGAGAAAAAGAGAGAGACACACACACACACACATATAGATGTAGATGTTTTTGTTTTATTTTTAAAGATTGTATAATTATTTTGCTTAAAATGTTATATATTAATTTGGAGCTTTTCTTTCCAAGCCTCCACTGAAAATGGGCTTCTGCCCAGTTGGACTTTACCTGTAATTAAATGTCAAATATATCTATATTGGTATCTATCTATATCGATCTATAAATATATATTTATGATTTTATATATTATATGTATGTGTGTGTGTGTGTGTGTGTGTGTGTGTGTGTGTGTGTGTGTGTGAATACAAGGGTCTACTTTGGAAGCTCAAAGTTTCAAAATTTCAAAATTCATATGGTCAAGACTTAAGATTGAAGTTTTGAAAGTTTAAACAGTTTAAATGGAGATCAACGTACAGAGTGGAATGGGAAATTTAAAGTTCTCATCACTGTTGTGCGATCTTGGCGTTGGTATATTTAATTAGCAGGGGGTGTGGGGTCGCATGGAGGTGTGTAGCTTCCAAAGTAGATACACACACACACACACACACACACACACACATATATATATATATATATATATATATATATATATATATATATATATATATATATATATATATACGTGTGTGTGTTAACCTGTACTAAGATATTTGCACTATTGTAGGGTTTAACTGCCACATGAAGATGAATAATGGTGAAGAGATCTGGGAAAGCACATAATGGCAAAATGTATTACAATTACTGGGGGACTTTAACTACCCCTCCATTAACTGGGAAAATCACTCATGTACCAACACACTTGCTCAACGGTTTCTGGAATTCATTAATTCCAATGTCCTGGACCAACTCATTTTTACCCCCACCAGGGATAGAAACATCCTTGACCTGGTCATTACTAACATGGGTGACCGTTGCTCTACACCAGTAAACAACTCCTCCCTGGTCAGATCTGACCACAAGCTAATCACCATGGATATCCACATCCCACCCTCACCCCCCCTAAAGGAAACCACTGTAAAAAAACTTCTCCAAAGCCAATGTTGGGCTTCTGAAAACAGAGGTGGCTAATTTTACAACACCCATACAAATGAAAAATAGGAGCATGACTGCTGAATCGTACACCGATGCACTGTATGAGCACATACACATGTCCATGGAATGGGTCATACCAAACAGAACCAAGATGCTCTCCTCCAAAAAAAGGAAGCCAATCTGGTGATCCCCCAACATAAACAAACTCTACAACAGAAGGAAAAAAACTGTTGTAGAAAAGGGTGAATTCCCAAGACTAAAAAAATTCCCTGGTTAGCCTCAGCAAAAAACTGAGATCCATCATCAAATCCTCTAAAGCTAGCTAGGAAAACAAAATTACTGCAGATTCTAAAGACAACCACAAGGCATTCTATAGTTATGTCAAGAATCTGCATGGCAACACTCAGATCTGCTCTGAGTTACAGCACAATGGCAATACATATACAGAACCAACAGATATTGCCAACATATTGGCCGACAGGTTCATTGCGAACTTTACCCCCCTTTCACCCCCTAAAGGGCCTATCACAATACCTGAGGAATGCCAAGTCCCTATTATCACAGCTACACAGGTAAAAAACAGTGTCCAAAGCCAAGAATACAGCTTCCATGGGACCAGATAATATCCCTGGCTGTGTTCTACATGAATTACAAAGTGAACTGGCACCACACCTGAGTACCCTGTTCAATCACAGCCTCATTTCAGGCTTTGTTCCTACCAAATGGCACACTGCTATGGTCATCCCACTCCACAAAGGGTGAGTGACTACAGACCCTGGGAAGTACCACCCCATTAGTCTGATGAGACTGATATGTAAGGCTATGGAGCGCATCACCATGGACCTTACAAATAAGGACATAGGGAATCTCCAAACTCTGGACCCCATGCAGTTTGAGTATGTGAAAGGTAGATCATGCCTGCTCAACCTGATAGATTTCTTCGAGTCTGTCACCAGAGCTGTGCATGAGGGCAAGGTAGTTCACACAGTCTACCTAGATCTTGTCAAGGCCTTGAACCTGGTCGACTTCTTTGAAACACTCACCAAGGCCATAAATGAAGGGAAGGTAGTCCACACACCCTACCTGGACCTTGCAAAAGCCTTTGACACAATACCCCACTCGGGCATCATAAATAAGCTCACCAGCTTAAATATCGACCCCTATGTCACAAGATGGGTTGCAAACTGGCTCAGGGATAGAACCCACAAGGTCAGAATTGCAGGTGCCATGTTAGACTCTAAACCAGTTACAAGTGGCGTCCCACAAGGCTCAGTCCTGGGACCTCTCTTGTTCGGTATATATTTCTCTGAGGTACAGGCTAGCACGGGAGGACTATGGCTGACCATGTTCGCAGATGACTGCAAACTGGGTGCCATAATCGACTCGTCGACTTGACACAAGCATTCTCCAAAAGGGTCTCATAGAGATGGATAACTGGTGCCAGAGCCATGGCCTAAAGCTAAAAGCCAAGAAGTGCATAGTCATCCCCTTTGGGAAAAACAAAGTGCCCACAAATTACCACATAGGTGGTAATCCATTAAGTATGGAAGAAGTAATTAGGGATTTGGGGACCCAAGTAGATAGCAATCTCTCCTTTGACAATCACATTGCCAAAGTGGTTAGAAAGACCTTCTATATAGCCCACCTTATCATGAAAGGGTTCACATCTAGATCAAGAGAGGTCATTGTGCCCCTCTACTCATCACTCATCAGGCCCATAATTGAATACAATGCCCCATTTGGGATGTACCTTAGCCGACACCTGCAGCAACTGGAAGGACCTCAAAAGTACCTCTCCAAGAGGATCAAGGGACTCAAACAGATGCCCTATGCAGTTAGACTAAAGAAACTCCAGCTCTACTCAGTTGTTTACCACCTACTCAGAGGCGATCTGTGCCTGACGTATAAAGCCATGTCCGACCCAGAATTAATGGACATGCTCCACCTCAGGAAATCCAAATCCCTTAGAGCTACATGCTCCAGGGACTTAAACCTCAGCACAGAAATAAATAGGACATGTTGGAGGGACAGATTCATATCCCAGAGGCTCCCCTCACTCTGGAACAAAATCCCAATCCATGTTAGGCAGAGCCCCTCAATGACCCTCTTCAAGAGAAATCTTGATGAGTGGATAGGAGATCGTAGGTTTACCCCTGCGATCTCTTCTGTGTCCCTACTAGACAGAGGCACAGTAAACTAACCTTAAAAGGGCTATATTCTGTGACCTACTATACAGAGGCACAGTCAACTAATCTAAAAGGGTGGCATAAGCCAAACACACTCTGGCTAGGCTTATAAATGCCCTAGGGCAGATAACCTTGTATCAGCCTATGAACCTATGAACCTATGACACCATCCCTCACTCAGGAATCATAGACAGACTCACTAAACTAGGCATAAACCCATATGTCATAAGATTAGTTGCCAACTGGCTCGCTGATTTTACCCACACTGTGAAAGTAGCAGACTCCAAATCTATCGAACAGTTACAAGTGGTGTCCTGCAGGGATCGGTCCTAGGTCCTCTCCTGTTTGGCATCTACTTCTCTGAAGTTCAAGCCAACACAAAGTGACTCTGGCTGATCATGTTCACAGATGACTGCAAACTGGGAGCCTTTATTGATTCTCTAACTGATGTAGACATTCTACAAAAAGGCCTCACTGACATCAATGACTGGTGCCAGAACCATTGCCTTAAGTTCAATGCCAAAAACTGCATTGTCATTCCTTTTTGGAAAAATTTGGTGCTCATGAACTACCACATAGGCAGTAGTCCACAAAACACCGAAGGTGTGATAAGAGACCTGGGGACACAGGTTGACAGCAACCTCTCCTTTGATAACCACATTGCCACTGTAGTCAGAAAGTCTTTCTATGTGGCACATCTCATTAAAAAAGGTTTCTCATCCAGGAAGAAAGAGGTCATAATCCCTCTCTACTCATCCCTCATTAGACGTATTATAGAATACAATGCCCCATTTGGTATGTACCTCACTAGACACCTACAACAACTGGAAAGGCCACAAAAATACCTCACTAAGAGGATCTTAGGCCTTAGACACATGCCCTATACAGACAGACTCAGAAAACTCCAGCTATACTCTGTCTCTTATCACCTACTTAGAGGTGATCTCTGCTTGACCTACAAAGCCATGTCCGACCCAGAGCTGCTAGATATGATACACCTAATGAAATCCCAATCCCTCTGTCCCATACGGTCCAGGGACCTAAACCTCATTTCCAGAATAAACAGAACATGCTGAAGGTACAGGTTCCTAACCCAGAGACTTTACATACTCTGGAAAAAAACTTCCCTTTCACGTCTTCCCATTCACGTCAAGCAGAGCACTTCACTGGCCCTCTTTAAGAGATGGGCAATAGGAAGTTCACCCCAGGGATCACTTCAATGGCCTTGCTTGACAAGGGCACTGGGAAGTAAGTTTGGGTGGCATGATGCCAGGGAATATTCTTGGGCTAGGCTTATATAGGCACTATGGCCTTTAGCCTAGTACATACCTATGAACCTATTACGTCATCCCATTTATCTGCAATAAAATATTTCTGTCTTTAGATGGGCTAATACTTTTGAAAAGATTAGTTCTCCCTTGATAGATGAGGCTTATTTTCTCTTAGTAATGTATCCTTCAGCCCTGCTGTGTCTGATATGTGTGACCTTGAAGAAATCACTTAACCAGACATTGCTCCTGTGTTGCACCTGAAAGGGACTGTGTGTCCACTGGGCATACCTGGTTAACAAATTAATATTATTATTATTATTATTACTATTATCTTTATAGGGACTTGTGGTGTAGCAGCCAACAGATTAGCAGCCATGACCTCTTACATGGGAACATATGCCTTGAATTATGTGCCATTAAAAGCCAAACCCACCTTACTTTCTTGCATCTTCACAAACATTTAAACTGATGACTGAAATTTCCATGTATGTCCTCGCTGTGTTTGTGTGGGTTTCCACCAGGTATTATGGTTTCCTTCCAAATTCCAAAGACTTACAGTAGATGGACTGGACATTCTAGATTTGCAATAGGTGTGAGTGTGAATAGAAGTGTGTAGTACAGAAGAACAGGGACAGAAATTACCCAACACTTACGCCATCTCTGAAACAAGTTCCTTTACATGTAAATCTGAGTGACACTGTAGGGCCTTCAAGAAAAACTCTCATGCTTGATTGGGAATTCAGAAAAAACATCCTTGTCTTAACCTGTTTTTGCCTTCTGGAAAAAGCAACTGGATCATGGGAGGTGGGTACTGTAAGACGTAAATGATGTCTACACATATTTGTTTTTTGGTTCTTATGAGGTTATGATCCTTTAGAAGTTGGATATAAAGGACACATAGGCTCTTAACACCAAAACTGTTTGCTTACAGTACTAAACCAGGGTGAATAATTGCAACATTCATACATTGTATGCAGAAAGAAGTCATTTTATGAGCAGTATGGTCAGATAATGATTATTCAAAGAGGATTCAACATGACTTGGAGTCAGCTACTTTCACACTGTGGATTCTATCTGTGAGCCAGTTTGCAACCCACCTACTGATATAGGGGTTGATGCCTAGCTTAGTGAGTTTTTCTATGATTTCTGAGTGGAGAATGGTACCAAAGGCCTTGGCCAGATGAAGGTAGGCTGTATGAACCACCTTGCCTTCATCCACAACTCTGGTGACTGACTCAAAGAAGTTGACCAAGTTGAGCAGGCATAATCTACCCTTCACAAAACCAAACTGTGTGGGATCCAGAGTTTGGAGATTCTCTGTATCCTTGTTTATTAGGTCCATAATGATACATTCCATAGCTTTGCATATTGGACTTGTCAGGCTAATGGGGTGATAGTTCCCAGGGTCTGTAGTTGCTCCTCCTTTGTGGAGAGGGATGACTATAGCAGTGCACCATTTGGTAGGGACAAAGCCTGAGGTGAGACTGTGATTGAACAGGGCACACAGGTGAGGTGCCAGCTCACTCTGTAGTTCATGTAGAACACAGCCAGGGATATTGTCAGGTCCCATAGAAGCTGTATTCTTGGCCTTGGACAGTGCTGTTTTAACCTGCGCAGCAGTAATACTGGGTGTCTGGCAATCTACTGGTATTGTGATTGGTCCTTTTGGGGGGGTAAAGTTGGCACTGAATCTGTCGGCCAGTATATTGGCAATATCTGTTGGCTCGGTATAGGAAGTACCATTGTGCAGTAGCTCAGAGCAAATCTGGGTATTGCCATGGAGATTCTTTAGATAACTATAGAAGGCCTTGTGATTGTCTTTACTATCTGTTGCAATTCTGTTTTCATAGCTAGCTTTAGAGGATTTGATGAGGGATCTCAACTTTTTGTTGAGGCCAATAAGGGAGTTTTTCCAGTCTTGGGCTTTCACCTTATTCTGCATCAGTTTCCTCCTTCTGTTGTAGAGTTTGTTTACAGCAGGGGGCCACCAGATTGGCTTCCTTTTTTTGGGAGGAGAGTGTCTTGGTTCTATTGGGTATGGCGAGATCCATGCATTTGTGTACATGCTCGTACAGTGCATTGGTGTATGATCTGGTGGTCATGCAACTATTCTCTATTTGCATGGGTGCCATGAAGTTAGCAGTTAAAAAGAAAAATCTCTTTTTTCTTTTTTTTTTTTTTAACTAAAGCCTGAGTGTTGTAACACTTTGTGCAGGCAGACAGAAGTGTAGCTGGCATAGTCAGCATTCTGTGCCAGTACCATGAAGCAGTGACCCACCCCCTCTGTTCTTCAAATGAAGTGATCTGGTTATCAAAGATCCATGCCCTCACCTGCCAGCATAGTGAGCAACAGCGCTCATGTTTATTTAAGAAAAAAAAGAATTCCCGTATAAACTGTAGCAAACTGCTTGCTACAAATGTTGCAAACTGTTGCTACAGTTCATATCCTGTCTGCATGGAGTACTATGGTGCTCATATTTTAGTTATAAAGAAAGAGATCTTTTTTTACTGTTAAACTGTAGAAAACAACTTGATACAATATAGCAAGCAGTTGCTACAGTTTATACCACACACAGAGTACTACATTGTTAAGGCTTGACCACACATGCAATACTATCTTTTAAAAGCTGGTATTGCATTAGAGATCAGGACTGAATGATTGTGCCCCTCTGACACTTTGTACCTGGGGCAGTTGCTTCTCTTACCCTGCCATAGCTACATTACTGATGCCATACAAAAGGTTGTACACATCGTAACATGTGGAAGTATCCATTATTACTTCAAAAGAATTTTATAGAGTGGGATCCTTGCCAGTGTCTAGGGATATTTTGGGGAAAGCCTTAATACTTTGTATGATGCTATATTTGAAGAACAGCATGCACACCTCAAGATGAAGTTATACATATCAAAATACATTGCTTCAAGGTACAGTGAGGACTAACATTTTTTATAAGTATATAGTATCCTTAAATATTAACTAGCTTCATATGCAGTGAAAATGTGCACAGAACTGCAATGTGTAGATAACATGCTGACCTGCTGCTCTTACAAGGAACATACTTAACAACTCTGGAGCATAATAAGCTTTCAAGGAAGGGTTTTGAGGTGTTAACAGTGAGTGCATACAGACAGCTGAATGGGGATCTATAGGTCTTCCTCAGATACAGCCCTGATGGATTTGTTGCAAATGTGCAAGACAAACAGCACCAGAAACACTAGATCCAGGGATAGAAGCATTGCTTGTGATATTATTAACAGAACATGCTGGAGATGTGTCCCAAAGGATCCCCACACTATGGGTAGGCTTCCCATCCATGTAAAACAGAATTCATTCCTGACCCTATTCAAATGAAACCTTGACAACTGGAGGGGAAATCGTAAATTCAACCCCAGTCTGGCCTCCATGTCCCTTTTGGACAGATGCTATCAATAAGATAAGTATTTTCCTAGTTAACACCACCCCTCACAAATCCTTAGTTACCTCCTACTAGCATGCACCCCCTTATGATACTTGTGACCCAAATGATTTGGGGTGTGTGACTAAGTTTTTAAGGACCCTAGTGGTAGTTATCCTAGTAAAAACCTATGAACCTATTACTCACTGTGAACCATGGATGTTCTAATACAAAATTTGAAGAAAAATGTAGGATAGTACTTTGATTCCAGCTGATGTTATAATTATGAATCAATATCAGTAATAGATAATATAAAATATTGTTATTCATACAAAAATTATATATTGTGTACTGTAATGCATTTTTACATTTATTTTAATATTTTAACTTTCATGATTCAATGAGCAATCCGAATGTGTGTTTGAGAGCTATCTACAACCCCTTGATATTTGAATTTCTTCAGAACTTTAGGCATTTTATTCCATACTACTTATGCATTCATTAAATATTTTGTAGCAAATGTAATTAAAACATTTGTGATTGAATGTGTGCATTATCAACAAAGCAAAACCCCTAAATGATAAAGAGACTAACATAAATACACAAGCTTTTTAAGGAGAGCAGAAACAAGGGAATAAAAGACCAGCCTAGAGAATAACATTCTGGTTATATCAGCAGACTATCACTATTTCTCATTAATAAGTCCAATGAAGAATTATTGCAGCATGTTTGATGCACATAAAAACTAATAAACCCCCCACACGAGGACAAAAACTTTGATGCCAGTACAAGCATTTAAAATTGTGTCTGTTCTTTGATGTTCACTTAACTTACCTTGCAGGCACGTATGTTTCATGGTGAAAAGAAACATTTCATACTACTTTGCATAGTAGTTGCTTGTCAACAACTGTTGACTTTATCCTTTTCCATTTCCCTTGACAGCAGTACCCCTACTGGTGTCCAGCATAAACACGTAGAATGATCCAGGTTGTTGACCCTCCCTCCACTGGATGACTGCCAAGATAATTATCAGAGTCATTCATGTGTCTGAGCCACTCATGTGCCTCAAACACTGCTCATAACTTTTAACCCGTCTCTCAAACCACTATATATCAGGAATACATACATGGTAATAACTGCACTAATATAAACCTCTCTGTAATTATATATGTTTCAAGTAAAATCACAGTAGGGGAGTTATACATGTAAAAATGAGAGCTCAAAATGTGAGTAGCATTTTCAGTATATTTGACTAGTTCCCATTTTATAAGGCTTGATTATATCCCAATTTTGCTTGCTTGCAATGACTGATACATCATCATCATCAACCCCCTTTTTCACATTTTCTACATGGGGTTGGGGTGTCATATCAACTATCACCATCTTTCATGATTCATTGCTACTTTCCTACTGTCTTCATCAGTCATACCTGACAGTTTCAGGTCTTCTCTCACAAAATCTTCTACCTCTTTGCTGGGCAACCCCATTTCCTATTGCCTGTTCCCCATCTGTCCCAAATTTTCACCAGATTGACTTTTGCTTTTCTGCACATGTGCTTGCCTGTTCCCCATCTGTCCCAAATCTTCACCAGATTGACTTTTGCTTTTCTGCACATGTGCTTGCCTGTTCCCGGTCTGTCCCAAATCTTCACCAGATTGACTTTTGCTTTTCTGCACATGTGCACAGACCACTGCAATCTGTTCTCTTTGATCTTCTTCTCTGGATTTACTCTTTGGAGCTACTTTAGCATTTGCTCCTATATCCAGTGTACAGTCTACCACCTGTCTCAGGAACTTAATCTCCATCACTTCTAACTTCTTCAACTGCTCTGCCTTTATTGTCCAGGTTTTTATACCATACTGTTTTGTACACCTTACTTTTCAGCATCTTTGGCATTCTTCTGTCATACACTACCTCTGACACACTGTGCCAGTTGGCTACAGCTCCTCAAATTCTAGCTTTGACCTCCTCATTCAGACTTCCCTTATCCTTAACCACCCTCCTATATACTTGAAGCTGTTAACCTGTTTGACTGTTTTCCTTCAGTCTCATTTCTCAGATTCTTCTGATTTCTCCCATTTCCTGCCATTTCAGTTATCTTATCTATACCCACTTTCATCCCAATGTACCTTCAGTTTTGCAAGCGATTCTACTATCATTTGCTGAAGTTTTTGTTCAGTGTATCCCTGTAATGCCATTTTCTGCATTCAAGAATTTTGCTGATGTGTCTCCTCTGACCTGTTTGCTAATGTAGTTCATCACCAGCATGAACAGCATTTGGCTCACAGCTATCCACTTTGTTCTTGTACCGGCACTAGTATGCTTATTCTCCAGTCATATGGACATAGGCGTGGTTAAAACTGCACTTTAACCTTATTTGTTTTACTAAACCATGTCAGTTCTTTAGTAGTCAGATTTCCATAGACTAGTCCAGACATGTGCAGCTCTGTTTTTGATCCTCTTCCCCAAATCAGCTGAGCACAGGCCTGATCATCAGGCCCCATTCATTTTATCAGATGTCCACTACTTTCAAATTGTGACTGTTACAACTGGCTGATAGGCTTGTCCCAGTACTACAGATCAGGGCTTGTCTTCTCAGCTCACTTCTCTACTTTGTCCTTTCTATACATGGCTGCAATTTCTAGTGTGGTAAAAAGTGTGTGCTTTTCATTTTATATTCATTATCCAGCAGCATCCACCCATATCTTCCAATGTTTGAAAGGAAAGACAGTCAGTACCACTCTTCCTTTTTTCCAGCAAATACGCTGATCCTGTGTGACTTTCCTTCAGTTTAATTTCTCCAAGCCTTTTGAGTTTTTAATATCATGATGAGAATGGACCACATTCCTAAGTCAGGATATGATTAAAGCTCAAGATATTAGCCAAAAGTGCTCTTTGCAGCACCCACAGTGTGTCCAGAATTGACTCCTTCTGCCATTCATACAGAGTTACATGTATTGGTAGCATAGCTAAATATGACTGTAAATTCTTTTTTTATGAGACCCGTTACTCCTACTACTACAGGAACTGTCTGGGTATCTTTCTTCCACATTGCTCTCATTTCTGCCTACCAATCTTGATACTTCACAACTTTGTGTCTCTCTGTACATAAGATACTGTATAAGTATAATGATCAATACATTTTTTTTTGTGGTTCATGTTTCCAATGCTTCTCAGCTACTATTATATTGCAGGATTTATACAATTCCCAATGCAACAATCTTGCCATGTTATTGTGCCTTTCAGTATACAGGCCCTCTGCCATGAGTTTTTCATACCCAGCAACAAGGTTTGACTGTTTCCAATCCTTTTTTACAGAAGCTACATTTGTCAGTTTCTCCCACATGTTGAATGGACTTTGTAAACCAATGTGTATGTAGACCACTGTCCTGTGCCGCCATTATTAACCTTTTATCATTTGGTTTCATCTCACCTCTCCTTATTCTTATGTCAAATCCTGATCAACATGATTTTGCTCAAATACTTGTCACTATATTTATGGCTTTTATTCATTTCTTTCCATCTCATCTGAGTTCTGAGTTCTTACTCAGGGCTATAAGTTTGTGTAAAAATGTTATTACTTTAAGCTAGAAGTTAAATGCTGCATCCGACCCAGGGGAGTTCCAGTTAGGAGATTTTCTTAATTTTGTTGCAGTTTTTCTGGCTATTACTTTATCCCATCTCAATCCTGTACATTTGAAAACCTTACTGTTTCTTTTAAATTTTCTGTCCATTCAGCATCTTTATTATGATCCACAGGATCTTCATAAATATTTCTTCAGAATGTGTCTGTTTCTTCTATTTTAGTAGTGTTTTTATGCCTTTTGCTTTGTTTTCCAGTTCTCTATAAAACTTTGTTGGGGTATGAATGAATTGTTTATTTTATACTTTGCCTTTATATTTATCTGCATATATTCTATGTTTTTCTGCATCTGTTATGTTTAAGGTATGATTTGCAGCAGTGCATGATAAATCCTGGTTTATTCTAATACCGTGCTTTGCTTTTATAACATCTGTCTTTCTTTGATCTGTTCCCTCTTCTATATACTTCTAACAGTGACATTTCTTGTCTTAATTGCTATAAGAGGACCTCTATGGAAGGTCCTCTGTCATATGGGATGTTAATGAACCTCAGACTGCTGATTATCCAGTCAGATAACCTCCCAAAGCCAGTGGACTACCTCATATAAATGTTTTTTTCTGTACTTCATGGCACGTCTCTATAAATTGTTTTACAATAAGAAGACAAGAATAGACATCTTTATTTCAAGTCTCAAATCACATACCTGGAATAAGGGTGACATTCTGAAAATGCAGTAAGAATCATAAAGTAGAGAATTTGTTCCATAATAGCCATCACATACTCTTGAATCACTCCCGAAAAGGGACATCTGTAAACAGTTGGCTTATCATATTAATAAATAAAAAAAAATCATACATAAATAACATCTCTGGTATAAAGCACTGTTATGATATTTTGCATTACTGTTTAGATCATTCTTTACAGACTCCCCTTGGAAATTATTGAAAGGAGTGAATAAGGACATTGTATAAGTCTTCACTGAATTTCTTCCACTAAGGAAAAATGCTGTCTATAGCTAAACTGAGTGCAGTTTTAGTTGGTTAACATCCACACCGCCACCATCATTATCATAATCATCATGATCAACCCCCTTTTTCCCATTTTCTACTTGGAGTCGGGTGTCACATCAAATGCTGCCATCTCTCTCAGTTCATTGCCAGTCTCCTACCTTCTTCCACATTCATGTCTGACAATTGCACCGCAGCTCTTCTCTTACACAATCCATGCATCTCTTTGCTGGATGTCCTCATTTCCTTTTGCCTTATTCCTGCCTGTACCAAATATTCTTCACTAGATTATCTTCTGCTTTCCTGAACATGTGCCTGATCCACAGCAATCTGTTGTCTTTGACCTTCTCTGCAATTGGAGCTACTTGGGTTTCCGCTCCAATATCCTGATTTCTTCATCAATGCAATGGGGTGCTTCCAACCACCTGTCTCAGGCATGTCACATCTATCCCTTCTAACTTCCTCAACTGCTCCCCTCTAGTTTCCTCAACTGCTCTACATTCACTACCCAGGTTTCTGTATCATACAGTAGTACTGGCCGCACCACTGTTTTGTACACCTTACTTTTCAGCTTCTTTGGCAGTCTTCTTTTGTACACAACCCCTGACATTTTGTGCCAGTTGGCTGCAGCCCATCTGATTTTATAGCATTGCCCTCCTCATTCAGACTTTTCTTCTCCTCAACCACCCCTCCCAGGTACTTGAAGCTGTTAACCTGTTCCTTTAGTTTCCCTTTTGTCTCAATTTTAGATTCTTCTGATTTCCCCCATTTGCTAACACTACAACTGTCTTATCTGCATTCTGTTTCTTCCCATGTGCCTACAGTTTTACATTCCATTCCCTATCCTTTGTGGAAGTTCTTGTTTAGAGTCTGCCTGTAATGCCACGTCATCTACATACACCAACTTTGTTGATCTGTCCTCTCCAACCTGTTTACTCATGTGGCCCATCACAGATATGAAAAGCAGTGGGATCACAGCTGAACACTGATGTACACCCACTCCACTAGGAACCCCTCTATGAATCCAAGTACTGTTCATGCTTCTGTCATTAGATTCTTGCACATAGTCTGCACTTATCCTACTAATGTTTCTTGGACTTTAGACCACCACAAGACTGCCCAAATCAACTTTCTAGGGAAAGTGTCATATGATTTCTCCAATTTTGGAATAAGTAGTTTGACTTTTTCTTCATCTGTAGCTTATTCTCACATATCTGTTTCACTGCTAACACTGGGTTGGTTGTACTGCATCCCAATCTCAATCTAAACTGCTTACATCCTGTCTTACTTTCGACTACTCTGCACGTTCATTTACTAACTACCTTCTCCAGAAATTTCATGCAGTGTGACAGTAGCCTGAGTCTTTATTGCCCACAGTGAATATCCCCTTTGTAATTGAACATTCTCACTAGTATACTTATTCTCCACTCTTTTGAGATACGTCTTTCTCTTCTTACTGCTATGAGTACCCTCAGGAGCCATTTCTCTCCTAACTCACCCAACATCTTCATCATATTTGCTGTGATCTCACCTGAGCCTTCTTCTTTCCCTGATTTCATTTCCCATTGTGCTTTTCTTACTTCTATGGTGGGCTCCTCTTCTTTCATCACAGACTAGGCTGGGGCAGTACAAATTCTATGGGATTTTCTTCATTCAAAAGCTGCTGCAAGTACTTCTTCCATCTGTCTTCATGTCCTGTGGACTGGTGAACAGGTGGTTGCTGACATCCCTTATGAAGGTTTTCTATCTTCTCTATCTTTCTGTCTTTGCCTTACAAGCTGATATAGTTTCTGTGTGTCACCTACTGAGTCACTTTCCAGAAGCTGGTAGAGTGCCTCTGATGCCTTGTTCATTGCTATTGCAACTACTCTTTTAGACTCTTTGATAGCCAGCCAATATTCCTTCTTTACCTGGTCCATCTTTTCTATATCTGTCATTTTTCTGCACTCCTTCTTTCTTTTGATGACTTCCCAGACTTCTGCATTCCACCACCAGTTTTCTTTATGTACCTTGTTTCCATACCTGGCTTGGCTGCATATCTGTTCTGTAGTCCTCACACATTCTGTTTTGAGGTGACACGATTCTTCTTCAACTCCACCAATTTTCTCTTCTTCCTGAGGTGCTAGGGCCCCTGAATCTTTCCTTGAACTCTTGTATCTTCTCTTCAGTCAACTTCCAGGTCTTCAGTGTAGTATCTGCTAATCTTAGAGTCTTTCCTGACCACTTCTTCTAGATGATTGTGGAAATCAGTGGTCTATGCTGTGGGCCAAGTGTTTCACTTGGGTTGTCTTGTCAATTGTTAATTCTATCCCAGTGTCCTTTCCTTCCAAGAGAAAGTCCACCTGAACTGTATGTTGACCATTCATGTATGCAGTCTTGTCACTGCCTCTCTTGGTAAACCATTTTTGGCCACCATGATGTCATTTGCCAGATAGAAATCTTAATCGGTGTCTCCTTATTTATTCTTGTTGCCACATCCATATGGACGCAGGCAGTCATCATGTTCTGTTTGTCCCTATATGTTCATTCAGATGCCCCCATTATCAACATCGACTCATGTTGTCTTGCTTTATTTACTAGGCCCTGCATATGCTGCTTTAATGCTCACTTTTCCTTGCTATGCCAACCCTGATGTGGGGCATAGGCTGGTATTATGAATACTGAACTATCCTTACACTGGAGTTTGATTGCCATGAGTCTGTCACTAATTCTGATAACATTCCTCAGTGCCTTTTGAAGCCTGTCTCTAACCATAATTCCCACAATATTTCTAGTCCATCCTCCTCCTTAGTAGACTCTGGACCCTAAGCCAAGTGTATTTGCTGTACTGCTCTTCAATTTTGTCTCTTGGGTACAGGGGGTGTCCAGCTTCCTTCATACCATCATGTCATGTCATGTACTTCCAAGATCCATTATGTCCGTGAACCTATATTAAGTGTGACAGTCCTTAGTTCATGTTTAGTAGGATGATCAGTTTGACATCCAACCTTTGCTCACAGCTATCCCAGGCAGCCCAAGATAGGCAACCAGGTAGTGGCAAAGCCAGTAGCTTATTAACTGGGCACTGGCAAGGCCAATTGCTTATTAACTCAGGGCCATACCTTTCAACTTTGCAGATTTTTACAGAATGTCCAGATTTTTGCCTCATATTTTTGGTCTGTTCCTCATAAATTTTGTTTTATTTCTGGTCAATCTTTGGCAAATCATTGAGGGTTAATGTCAGGAAATATTGACAGGCATCTGAGTTTCAAACTTTATATCCTTCAGAAAAATAATGCCAACACAAAACTTATTCTTTCAACTTTCTACATTTGTAAGAACATTATTTAAAAATTGTCCCTAGTTTTGAGCTTTTGCCCACCCATTATTTATCGCTGAGTCCACATTTCTTGCTCTAAGAGGTTGAGAGGTATGCCTTGGGCTGTTGGGCACACACTGGCCAATAGGGGCACATACATCCCTCCCACCATTAGCACAAGTCCCTGTCATAGGCCAGGGTAGGCTGGGTCCTCTTATCCCCTGTAAATACCCATGCCCTTTTTTGGCAACATTAATCAACGTAACCAAATCACATAGAGCCAGTTCTTACATCATTGAACTGCTAGCCCTAACAATGAGCACAGCTTGAGATCTGTGTTCTCCCATCTAGGGGATACTGTACACCACAGATGATGCCTAAAGTGGTTGGTCTACACAATTCTTTCCCTTATAGGCACCATCTAGAGTCTGTGTTGCTACCCAAAACTCCATTCTTGAATGAGTTTGAAATGGAAACACTCAGCATGTTTTTTGGCAGGTGGGAGAAATGCCAATGAGACACAGGTAGATCCAGCAAACCCCATACGGGCATTGGCCAAAGGTCAGGATCGAACCTTATTCCTTGTGTATGGGAGGTGAAGACCTTAACCATTATGGCAACTGTGTCAGTGGCATCATTCTAAATGAAATGGTTAACATCCACATCACCACCACCATTGTACTTTACACATCTAAACTAAGCTTTCAACTGTAGAGATCACTGAACATTTTCTCCCATCATCCAAGTCTGTGTAATACTCCAATATTAGTAATCTTGCTTTTACAGTGCTCAGCCTAATTATACATTACTTGCAGCCCAGGTAAACAGATTAGTTTGGGTTTCCTTTTATATAGTTAATTTCTTAATGTTTCACAACTTCCAGGATGGCCACTTACTAACAAGCATGTTAACTGGAGCTCTCATAGCAGGAGAAATTAACAATTGCTAAAAAAAACAGCCAGTGAAAAAAGTCAGTTTGGTTTAATTTCAGTTCCTGACTGAATATTATTCTGTCCGGATTTTATTAAAGAAAACAATCTGGGAAAAATAAAGATAAAAAGGTAAAACAGAAACTTGTTTAGGGCAAGGACTCAACAGAGATTCACTGCGAAGCAGAGGAGCGTATTGTGCAGATGTTAGTTATGGCTTCAAATAAATTTGAGTAGGAAATCTCAGAGAAGTACATAAAATGAAATGAAGGGAAAGGAAAACATACAGGAATACTTATTCTTATGTGTTGATCGGGATGCAAAAGATAGACATGGAAATTAACAAAAGACTGACCCAAACTGAGACATACTGTTTCAAAAAAGAAGTTGATTTTGAAAACACAATAAAAGAGGGAAATCTTGACATATACAGATATCCTTAAGGGGCAGGAAGGAACAGATTGCATATGTTTCATGAAGACAAATATCAGCAATTGGGTGGTGCCCCACAGAAGAACATATGGATAGATAGGGTGCACTGTGTTTATGAGTGTTTATGAACAAAGAATTATTTTAACTCATTACATCCAAGTGACACCTCCAGGTGAATCTGCAGTTAATGCCTACTGATGCCTGTAGGCATCAAACATTGCTTGTTCATATTTGCATCAATAATTACAAAACCATGCTATGTACAATGTTTTAAAAGATTTCTTCTTAAAGCTTACACAATGGCAAACTCAACTGCATCAATACTGGACCTCTGTCTATATTAACTGTTGTTTTTATGATATTAACGAAATTATTAATATAGATATAATTTTCACATTTTTCTAAATATCTCAACAACCAGGTAACACAGACAGACGTTCTTAGCCTCATAGAATGTTCTCACCTAGATGAATAAAATGTTGCTGGCAATATGTGTGTAACTTAAGTAGTTGCTGAGATATTGCAAGTTATTTACAAAATATTACAAATGTAATAGTCACTTTGTTTACTGTTTCTTATACAATTATGTTTAAGACCTAGAACCTAAAGAATACTAACACTATAAGAACAGTTTGTGCTGTAGAGTTTGTCATTTCTACTTCTTTTATAACCTCTATAGTTCCAGAGATATGAACATTTGTTTGAAATGCAGACATAATTTGATTGTGTCAAAAGGCTTAGGCTTCGCCCATTGGAAGTTACAGTGCAAACTTACTGAGCTTAATTGGAGTGAATTAGTTAAGAAAGCAGACAAGACCAATAGTTGTGAAGATGCAAGTGTACTAACAAAAAGAGGATAGTGTTGACAAAAATGTGTCAAGCAGAAAAGTTTTGAAATTTGGAGACACTAGAGTATTTGTAAAATAATGACTATTCTGCTTTTACCAGACATGAAACAATTTTATTTCTACTCAGGAGAGGATGTTGGTGAGCTGGGGTGAACTTTAAACTTGTCATGTCCTGCAATGTTCAGATTGTTTTCCTGGTGGATCAAAGCCATTTATAGAGGTTGTCCAGTTGATGGAAGAATTAAGTAACTTAACAAGTGAATATGCAGGGAGATGGATGCCCAGCTGCAAAGCCATTTGCAAGCAATGATAACCAAAGAGACAGGCTACCAGTGAAACCCTTTTGGTTGTTTCAAAAGACTTTGTTAAAAACAAAGGGCAGCTGTAAAAGTTGACAACAAGAATTATTAGATAACTGGGGATTGAACCAGGGGCTGTTATTAATTAAAGCTGGACTAACCCATGAGGATTGAAGCTGAAATGGATCCCAAGAAGTGGAACCATAATGAATGCATCAGTTCTACTTTGTGGACAGCTGATTGAAATAAAATTATTTTACATAAAACTGCATGTACAACTGCAATTTAAATAAAGAGGATGGGGATATAGTTGCAAGTTTATTGGTCTGAATTGCAGTGGCCTGGAAAAAGAAGACTGGTATGGCTGATAAAATATGAAGATAACTGTTTAGTAAAAAAAAAACAGTAAAAATAATCTGCTAAATGAAATTAAACATCGATACTGAAAACCTTAATATTTTGTATGTGGGCTAAATAAAATAAGGTTTCTCCAGTGGAGTGGCAGAGCATATGTTAGGCCTTCAGTTATGAGTTCTACAAGATGTAATATATATCACTGAACTGAAAAATAACTGTCTGCATCTTGAAA
The DNA here is from genome assembly GCF_019279795.1 of Protopterus annectens. Classification (NCBI taxonomy): domain Eukaryota; kingdom Metazoa; phylum Chordata; order Ceratodontiformes; family Protopteridae; genus Protopterus; species Protopterus annectens. The sequence continues at coordinate 1,527,312,707 of NC_056733.1, forward strand.
CTTGCAAGGTATAGAAAATCAGTATCGTCCTACAGAAAAATATTGTAGGTGCAATATATCCAGTTGTAGCTGCTAAGTGCAGAAGAAAGGGCTACGTGCAGCGATCTTAAAATGTCAAAGAATTAAATAAATAGTTTGCATTTTGTTGTTTAGGGTAATAACAAACTGATCTTTTTTTTCTCTTTTTTTTTGTTTTGGAATGTAAAGACTCTTCCTAGTTTTGGAAGTTCAGCTGAAGTGCCTGTAAATGTTCACTCATTTCAGATTTTGGTATTTACAGACAATCAGTCATCAGATATAGGAAAGAAAGAAATGAATTAACTATAGTACTCTCTCTCAAACCTTACTGGGTAGGACATGGGAAAGACACCTTAAAGGAAAACTGCAATAAACTACAAGGAAGGAACAATAACCATTCTAGCAGCTGCAGCTCTGATGCAGGAACAAAAGTAAGAAGAGGAGATTTAAATGATATAAAAGATAGGAAAGTGAAAATTTAAAGGGCTGGATGGAAAACAGTGAAATGAATGGTAGGTACATAAGTTGTTTTCCATACTGGAAGGGGAGTAGTTGAACAGATTTTGGATAGCTCTTTGGCTTTTGCTATAGGGAAAGCAGGCAAAGTATAAACATTAGCAGAATAAACTTAAAGTTAAGGTCCATCTAACAGGAGCACTTGCCCTACTGAGGGAAACATAGGTTCATAGGTAGGTACTAGGCTATTGGCCCTAGGGCCTATATAAGCCTAGCCAAAAATGTACCCTGGCTTTCGCCACCCAAGAAAATTATTTTCTTGTGCCCCTGTCGAGCAGAGCCACAGAAGTGATCCCTGGGGTGAATTTCCTATTTCCCATCCAATCATCAAGATTTTTCTTGAAGAGTGCTAATGAGGGGCTCTGTTTGACATAGATAGGTAGTCTGTATGGGAAGTCTCTGGGACAGGGATCTATCCCTCCAGCATGTTCTGTTTATTGTGGTGACAAGGTTTAGGTCCCTAGAGCATGTAGCTCAGAGGGTTTGGGATTTCTTTAAGTGGAGCATGTCCAACAGGTCTGGGTTTGACATAGCTTTGTATGTTAGGCAGAGATCGCCTCTGAGTAGGCGATATGCGACAGAGTAAAGCTGGAGTTTTTTGAGATGGTCTGCGTACGGCATCTGTTTGAGGCCAGTAATCCTCTTTGTGAGGTATTTCTGTGGCCTTTCCAGTTGTTGTAGATGTCTTGTGAGGTACATACCAAAAGGGGCGTTGTACTCTATTCTTCTTCTTTCGGCTTTTCCTGGTTAGGGGTCACCACAACAGATCATCTGTCCACTCATGATTGGCAGACGTTGCCAGCCCAGCACCCAACCTTCCACAGAAGGCACACACACGCACAACACTCACACCTAGGGCCAATTTAGAGTGTCCAATCCACCTACTGCATGTCTTTGGGATGTGGGAGGAAACCGGAGCACCTGGAGGAAACCCACATGACCACAGGGAGGACATGCAGACTCCGCACAGAAGGCACCCCGGCTGGTGTTGTACTCTATCATGGATCTAATGAATGATGAGTAGAGGGGAACAATGACCTCTTTTTTTCTGGATGAGAAACCTTTTGTGATGAGGTGAGCCATGTAGAAGGATTTCCTGACCACTGTGGCAATGTGATTATCAAAGGAGAGACTACTGTCTACCTGTGTCCCAAGGTCTCTTATCACATTTTCAGTGTTAAGTAGACTACCAGCTATGTGGCAGTTCATGGATACAGAGTTTTTACCAAAGGGGGTGACAATACACTTTTTGGCATTGAGCTTCAGGCCATCGCTTTGACACCAGGTATCTGTCTCAGTCAGGCCCTTTTGTAGTATGTCCACATCATTAGGAATTTTGATTATGGCTCCTAGTTTGCAGTCATCTGCAAACTTTGTTAGCCAAAGACCTTCTGTGTTAGCCTGTACTTCAGAGAAGTAGATACCAGACAGGAGAGGACCCAGGACTGAATCCTGTGGTACTCCACTTGTCACTGGTCTGAAGTCGGATTTGGAGTCTGCTACTTTCATGGTGTGGGTTCTATCCATGAGCCAATTGGAAACTCATCTTGTGACATAGGGATTTATACCTAGTTTAGTGAGCTTATCTATAATTTCAGAGTGGGGAGTGGTTGTCAAAAGCCTTGGCGAGATCTAGATAAGCTGTGTGAACCACTTTACCCTCATCTATGGCTTTGGTGACTGCTTCAAAGAAGTCAATCAGGTTTAGGAGACATGATCTGCCTTTTACAAATCCGAACTGGGTAGGGTCCAGAGTTAGGAGATTACCAATGTCTTTGTTTATGAGTTCCATGATGATACGTTCAATGGCCTTGCTGACCAGGCTAATCAGGTGGTAGTTCCCGGGGTCCGTCGTGGCTCCCTCTTTGTGGAGTGGGATAATCGTTGCAGTGCGCCATTCAGTGGGCACAAAGCCTGAGTTGAGGCTATGATTGAGCAAGGTACTTGAGTAGGGTGCCAGTTCATTCTGTAGTTCGTGTAGAACGCAGCCTGGGATATTGTCAGGTCCCATGGATGCTGTGTTCTTGGTTTTGGAGAGTGTGTTTTTTACCTGTGCAGCCATGATTACAGGACCTTTGCATTCTTCCGGTATAGAGATGGGCCCTCTAGGGGATGAGAGGGGTGTAAAGTTAGCACTGAACCTATCTGCCAGGATGTTGGCAATATCAGTTGGTTCTGCATATTTAGTGCCATTGTGCTGCAACTCAGAGCAGATCTGAGTGTTGCCACTGAGATTCTTGACATAGCTATAGAATGCTTTGTGGTTGTCTTTAGAGTCAGCGGCACATATATTTTTTACAAAAAAAAAAAATCTGCATAGAGTTATTTAATGAGGGAAAAGTATATTTTTTACAAAAAAAATCTGTATATAGTTATTTGGTTCTCATATGTGTTGAGGGATTGGGAGAGGGGAATAATAATATGAAAAGTATTAGATGTGAAACGTGCCCAACACAGCTTGTTTCAGAATTATTATATGGAGAAACGAAATACCATTCACTGAACATGACAGGAATGCAACTGTGAGAAGGGTTGTGCATGAAAGAAAAGTCAAATACTGACAAAGATAAAACGGAATATATGTGAAAGGCTGCATTTTCTATAATAAGTTGGAATGAAGAGTATTATCTTGCATACAGAGGAACACAAGTAACAATGCTGTGAGACACCAGTTTATAGAGTTCTCAGCATAGACCTGGATAAAGAAGGTATTCATAATGGTTACTCAACCAATTAGCAGGGGCAGAGAAAAAGTGGTGACATTACTAGTAAGAATGTTTAATTTAGTAACAGAGGATGAAAAAAGGAAGGGCATGGAAGGTTTGTGGCAGTGAGGGACTATTACACTGTAAACAGAATTACCTCAGTCATCATTATGTCCTGCCCAATATGGCAGAAGTGAGTAAAGTACTAGGGGAGATAATAATCTTTCAACAAGGGGATGTAACTATAGAGCTGTCTGGAATATAGTCTGCAATATTGCGGATGTGTTGGGGGACCAAGGAGACAGACTATTACTAGGGAGTGCCGATTCTTAAATAAATATATAAAGTATTCCGGATGGGGATGCAGTAATGACCTTAGGAGTTAAACTGGAATTTACTTGTTATTCCCACTGGTATAAAATCAGGGCCAAACTGGAGTGATCATGTATAATGTAACAGCATGCTCATTTGCTGGAGGGAATGGAGGTACATCCAATTGCAATATCTGATTATACACTCATAAAGGTTAGGATAAAGGGCCAAGGTGGGTAGATATAAGACATGGGATGGTGCTTCTCTTCTCATTTATTGAAAAGGCAGGCATTTAAGGAGTGAGTAGCAGATAAGATTTAGGAAATAGCAAAAAAGTTAGGAAAAGGGGTAAAGAGATTGTTGGTGCTTTGGAAATAGTGAAAGGAGACTTCAGAGCTGAAGTTGAAAAAAAAGGAAAGAAATATGGAAAATGGTAACAAAATATCATGAGCTTTAAAACAGCGAACAATTACTTAGAAAACATCACTTATGAGGAAGAGGAGCAACTGAGATGTGCTAGGAAGGACATCAAGGAGTATGTGGCATGCATGCATGAACATGGGAATGTGTCACTTAGGCAGTTATTTATGACAATAACTCCAGAGCACAAAAACTTTTAACATGAAAGTTAAGGAGGCAAAAGATGGAGGGATATAATAAAGGTGAGGGACCCTATGTCAAAGAAAATGCGAAAAGACCTTGATGGAATTAACGAACTATTCCAGTTACTTTATGAATGTCTTTATAAAGCAGATGGATGGTGTGACCAAGATCGAATTATGATGGAGAATTTTACTGTAATTCTGAGCTTCCCGAAGGTGGTGGCATTAGATGTTAGATTACAAATATAGAGGATGAATAAATAAAAAATGGAGTTGGGCATTCAGGCTACAGGTAACTCACCAGGATCAGTTGGTATACCCATAGAAATCTGGAAGTTGGGGGCAAAGACCATAATAAAGATATGGAAGAAATTATTTAATAGTGCTTTGAAAGGGGGATACCTTTGTTACGGAAGAAAATGGTAGCACATCTGGTGGTTTTACTGTTTAATAGACATATTTTATTTTACAAATTGTTTGTTTGTGACATTTGCTTTTAATTTGGAAAGATGACATTGAAAACTTGAGTGACTGTATTGAATATTTAAATAGTACTACTGACTTCCTTTCATTTACATTAACTTTTTCACATACAGAAATTAATTTTTTGGAAATTAGTTAAATATAAATGAAGGTAGCTTAACTGCCACTATTGTAGGAAGAATGTACAGGTTAATTGTTACCTTCACAGGAGAATTATTCATCCTATCTATACATTTGGTGGAATAGTAAGAAGCTAATTTTAGAGCACTACTAGATTAAATGGAGTAATGGGTGGCACTGCTGCCTCATAGCAAAAGGTATTCCAGTTTTTTTTTTGGCTAATGCACAGAGTTTGCACGTCCTCCCTTTGTTTTTTTTTTTTTCTTTGGGTGCTGCAGTTTTCTCTCACATTCCATCGAGATGCAGTAGGTGGACTGGGGACTGCAAATTGTCCATAGGTATGAGTGCATGCATGAGCAATATGGAAAAAAGACCTGGCAAACTGTTTCCATTTCTCTCTTTGCCTTTTAAAGTTGGCAGAAAGCAGTGGTTGTCGGAGAGGCGGGGTGTACCTCTAGCAGGTCATTGCAACACATAAGAGAAATTGAGAGAGAGATTAACTACAGAAAAATAATTTACATCTCTATTAAATAAAGCTTGGATAGTCACTTACAAATGTTTAATGTCTGCAGAGGAACATTGTTCATAGGATCATAGGTGTTTACTATGCTAATGACCACAGGGGCCTTTTTAAGTCTAGCCATTCATCCCAAATCTCTGACATGTTCTGGTACCCTTAATAAGTGTAAGCAGGAGCTTGGGAGATGAAACACTTACAAGTAGGGGCCTGGGAGATGAACCATTTACAGGTTGCCTGTGTCCATTAGAGACATAGGTGCTAATCCAAGGTTGAATTTCCTGTTCCCCATCCAATTGTCAAAGTTACACTTGAATTGGGTTCAGGAGGAGCTCCGTTTCACATGGATGGGGAGCCTGTTCCAGAGACAGAGTGGTCTCTGGGATGCATACATATCTCTCCAGCAGGTCCTATTTATAACACTGGCAAAGTTTAAGTCTTTACAACGTGTAGATCTGGTGCTGTTTGTTTTGTGGATATGCAGGAGGTCCATCAGAATGAGGCCTGCCAGGCATAGATCACCCCTGAACAGCCTGTAGGAGACAGAATGCAGGGATAGGGCCTTAAGGTGGTCTGCATAGGATGATTTATTTACACCCTGTATTATTTTAGTGAGTAACCTCTGTGGACATTCCATTTGTTGGATATGCCTGGTTAGCTACATACCAAAGGGGGCATTGTACTCAATAATAGGTCTGATGAATGCAGAATAGAGTGGAACAATGACTAACTTGGACCTTGATGCCATACCTTTGTTTATATGTTATGCAACATAGAATGATTTCCTCACTACTGTATACACATGATGGTCAAAGGCTACATTACGGTCTATGTGTGTCCTTAAGTCCCTGACTACTGTGTCATCTCTAAGGGGTGTGTTGTCAATATGATAGTTACCAGGGGTGAATGACTTCCTGAAGGATACTATTATGCATTTCTTTAATTTATTTAATTTTAGTCTATGGCTCTGACACCAGCTGTTTGTCTGTGTCAGCCCTTCCTGGAGAACATTTAGGTTGGTGTGGGATTCAACGACGGCTCCTAATTTTGCAATAATCTGCAAATGTAGTCAGTCAGACACCACATTGACCTTGACTTCAGAGAAGTAAATGCCAAAAAGGAGCGGTCCAAGGACCAATCCCTGAAGGATTCCACTTGTGACTGGCCTCTTTGTAGAGGTGGAATCCCCAGCTCTAACTTCCTGGGTCCTGTCTGTGAGCCACTTAGCTATCCAGTGGGTGACATACAGCTTTGTATTTAATCTCCTGAGTTTGTCAACAATGCCCGGGTAGGGCATTGTGTCAAATGCCTTGGACAGATCAAGGTAGGCAGTGTGAACCATTTTTCTTTCATCCATTCCTTTGGTGACCTTCTCAAAGAAATACACCAGGTTGAGTAAGCATGACCTTCCCTTGATGAAACCAAACTGGGTTGGGTCCATTGTATGGAGATTTATTGTACCTCTATTGATCATTTTCATGATAATTCTCTCTTCCATGTCTTTGAATATGACTAATGAGACTTACGGGTCTGTAGTTTCCAGGCTGTGTAGATGGCCCATCTTTGTGCTGAGGAATGACTGTTGCTGTTTTCCATTCATGAGGCACAAAGTCTGTTTGGAGTTTACAGTTAAATAGCAATTCCAGAGGTCCTGATTTGTCATGTTTCATGTTATTTAGAAGGCATCCTGTGATATTGTCTGGTACCATTAATGGAGTGTTCTTGGCCTTATAGAAAGCATTAAGGACCTGTTCCCTTGTGATCACAGGGGATGTTATATTTGATGGTATTTCCTGAGGGAATGTTGAGGGAGAGAGAGGGGCAAAGTTGGAGTTGAATTTCTAAGCAAGTAGGTTTGCTATATCATCTGGCTCAGTATAGGTAGCTCTGTTTACAATGAGCTCTGCACACAATTATGTATTGCCTTTGAGATTGTGGACATTGCCAAAGAATGCCTTGTGGTCATCCTTGGCCTGGTTGGCCAAATTTACCTCAAATTTGGCTTTGGTAGACTTTATTTGTCCTCTGAATTTGTTTAGTTTGATGAGAGTGCTTTTATCCTGCTGGGTGCTGCACTTCCTAATTTTTGCCATGATTTTCTTCCTTCTGTTATACAACCTATCGATTTTATGATTCCAGCAGGGTGGCTTGCTTTTTTGAGTTAGTTATGTACTTCCTGGTGGGTACAGCTGTCTCTATACAGTTATTAACATGCTTGTATAGGATTTTTGCGAACAGTTCTGCATAGGCAGCAGTGTTCTCAGGGTTTATGGGAGCTTACAATTTTGCCAGTTTATCACTTAATGGCAGGACGTTAGCCTTAGAGTAGTTCCTGAATATTCCAGGGTTAACTGGGAGTCCAGGTTTTATTTTTTTACTTCAAAGGAAACCATTTTGTGTTCTGACCTTACCAGGGAAGACATTACACTGGGGAGGGGGGTGCAGGGGTGCAGCATTCTTTCATATTAGTGAGGACCAGATCCAGTATAGTTGCACCCCTGGTTAGTGTACTGACAATCTGGTCCAGGGAGTTTATGTCTGCAAAATCCTGGAATCTCTGTACCTGTATGTTTTCTGTTGTATAGGATTCCCAGTTAATAATGGAGTAATTAAAGTTGCTCATGTGTATGGTATTGGGTTGGATGGTGAGTGTTTTCAATAAGTTTAAATACATGATATGGGTTTCCTGGGTCACAGAGCAGGACCTATAGCTTACAAGGAAGTGGTATTGGATTTTGGATATGGTGGTTTGAACATGGAGTAGCTCAAGTGCATTGTCCTGTTTGACCAGCAGTAAATTGAGACAAATCCACCTTTAGTCCTGATCTGTTTAGTAGCTGGTCTAGATGTGTGGAAGGCAGTATAACCTTGCACTGTTGGTGAACTGCGGTGGTGGTGCTGCGGTAGCGTTATCACCTCACAGTAAGACGTTGTCCTGTTCGATTCTCAGCTAAAGCGTCTTCTGTGTGGAGACATGCGTGAATGAGCGTACCTTCATTGAAGGTTGTGCGTCAGAGCTGGCATCTCAGCATGTAAAAATCTACTGCCAATTATTAGCGGACCGGAGTTCCGCTGTTGCGACCCCTAACCGGGAAAAGCCGAAAGACACAACAACAATGTTGGTGTGCTCTTTGTGGCTTTAAACCATGTCTCATTGACTGTAGAGATGTCAGCATTCTCTAGGGTGAAGAGAGCTTCTATGGAGTTTTTTTTTGTTTAGACTCCTAGCATTGAGCAATAATACTTTCAGATTTTCTTGGCTTTGATTTGCTATGTAGGAAGTACTTTCAGTTTGGCATTGCCTATAAAAGGCACTCTGGGGAAAACAACGTTTTAGGTGCAGACCATCCCTGGCAAAGCAGTGTAGTCTGTTGACCATCTCCTTCCATGCTGACAAATATTCCACCCCTTTAGAATGACACCAGAAGCTAAGCTAATTATTAAATTCAGGCATCTTTTGTTCATATTGAGGCATTATCCTTGGAGAAGGTTAAATGCTGCTCAGTGCTTGGCTCATACCAGTCTGGGACATGCATTCCAAGAGCTCCATGATGTCTATAGTCTAAGGAGGTATGTCTCAGATCATTTACACCTACATGGACTATAACAGACTCATACTGGTACTTATGGTCCAATGAACTGAGTGAGTGTGTAATGTGGTGGATCCTAGCCCCTGATAATCAACTGACCATACCTTTCTACTTAGTCAGTATGGTGAGAGGGCCATCAGTGTGTCTCGTAATGGAGTCTCCAAAGACCAGAATATTGGATCGTGTGGTGGCTTAGCGGAAGAGGCTCCATGAGATGTGTCTGTATGTGTTGATGTGGGTGTTGTTTTGAAAGAGTGCATTTGGGGATGCTGAGGGTATTTGTTATGTGTACTTCATCTAGGAGGTCTTTGGGGTTTAGGAAGGCTACATTTAAGTGCCTCAGCATATGTAGGTCTATGTGTCTGCTTTAAATTGTGGGTGATGGGTGCAGCATGTGTACTACTGACAATTGTATTGACATTAGGAGTACTTTTATGTGAGAGCTTTGCCTCTGCTGACATTGTGTAAATACATCTCTCATATACCATATTGTAGTGGTAACTTATTTCTGATATATTTGCAACTTGACTAGTTCTCCTATTAAACTTAACATAATGTACACTTTCACCCAAACTATTATTTCTAGCACTAATACCTTTTGTATTTTACAAATTATATAGTTTTCTTATTATTTTTATTCATGCAATACTTTTTCTTTAATATTATTTAATAAACTCCTATCACATCTTCTCAACATAAAACTAATTTTACATATATACACATATATATATATATATATATATATATATATATATATATATATATATATATAAAACAAAATTGGGTGATTCATAAAGATTACCACAAGGTGTACATTATTCTGGGGATTCAATAAACTCTTTGTAGGCTTCACGATAAGCCTACATGGAGTTTATGTGTCTGCATGGTGTGCAGCAGTGTGCACTGCGTTTAAATGGAAACAAGTGTGGCTTCTTGGCTGGCAACAATGCTGCTGGCCAGGAAACCGTATAAAGCAACATGAACAGCTGCAGATATGTGCACCTGTTTATCTATGGGCAAACTAGGTCTGCACAATGAATACCACAGTTATTAATACATCAGTATATGTATATATATATATATATATATATATATATATATATATATATATATATATATACATTTATTAATACATCAGTATATGTGTGTATATATATATATATATATATATATATATATATATATATATATATATCTATATATATAGTTCCAAAACATTACATGTAAATGTATACAGTGCAGAGGATTGTGGAAACCTGTTTCAGGCACACTGAATAAATGTTTTGTGTAAATTATCAGGAAGGGTATATAGACTGCCATATAAATAAATAGGGGAAGTCTGTGTATTGAAAACGGGCATGCAGAAGAATTGTAGGAATGAGCACATGTGAAGAGGACAGGTGAAACATGGTAATTTACAGCAGATGAGGGCATGTCTATGAAGACAGTTATATCATGAACACTAATCACATTTCGACATGATACAGTACAGACTGCACAATTATTGAATATTATGTTACTGTCATACAAGGTGATGTATCAATGGAGAAGATTCTTTGTGATATAAGCATCCTGACATGAACAATGGACAGGACATATATCAGGGAGGGTATATACTATAGGGGTTAGGTGCATATTGTGAAGCTGTGCAAAATGAGTTGCCCGAGCAAGAATGTAAAGACAGCATAGGTCTCAACAAAGTGGGACACATAGTAACAGGCTCATGGACACCAGTAAACAGAAGCACACATTATCATGGACAATATCAGCATAATACCACCGGTGATCCCATGTCTTTGATATACCATATGTGACTGTGAGTGATGATAGATGATTCTACAATAACACACGTGTACAACTATTATGATTTGTCAGTAGTCTCTGAGGGGTATGAAGTACAACTTCTTCCAAATTTAACATTTGCCGGAGGTGTTAGGAGGGACACTGTTACACCTGTATTTGAAATTACAAGCGACACTGGCTAGTTGACAAGTGTGCATGGCACATATATGCCACAATCCACTCTTTCATGACTGTAACCCATGCTATCAATGCCGTCTATTGGCTATGTATTTACTGTGGGCATCACAGGAACACGTATCACATATGCATCTTGTATAACACCTTCAATGGGTTTTTGCGCCATCATGCCTTAATGGTTATGCACTAAAAAGGATACTTAGGTATGGCCAATATGATATGTGGGAGCTCACTATGGCAAAAGTGGTACACTTGAGTAAATCATTCCTGGAAGTGTTGTTGGAAGGTACGTGCAAAAGGGTGCAGTGTACTCAATTATTGGTGTGATGAGGGCTGAGAACAATGGAAATATAATGCCCTTTGATGTGGATGTCCTCCACATACTCAGGAGTTGTGCTGCATACAAGGGAGTGGTCACCACTATGGGGTCATACTGGTGGACTTTCTCCATACCATCTACCTGAGTACACAGGTCACATACCCCTTGTGCTCATAGGGGAGTGCCATTTATATTTTAATTATCTGGTGTATTTGCTTTCATAATGGAACTAATCCCACCATGGTCTTTCATCTGCTGTCTCTCCATGGCTGTGGCAGCAATCCTTTGTGTGTGTTGACACTGTATGCATTATACCTATACACACTAGGATTCATTGATTGTCCACAATTTGTAGTCCTCCACAAAGCTGGTTGGAGAAAGGATGTGTAAGTCTATTTGGATATCTGAGACTTAAATAATGGACAGGAAAGGGCATAGCACAAAGCACTGAGGTATGGACTTGGTCACTGGACTCTAGATAGAGGTGACTTCACACACTGCAACATATTTATCTGTCATGTATGAGATCAAGTTTTCTACTCACTTGGTATTATAGGTGTTTATGGCCAGTTGAGACAGTTCCTCTGTAATACCTTTGTGTGGATTTGTGTCAAATACATTGGCCAGGTCAAGTTACACAGCAAGATGGTGTTGTCATCATGCATGCTCTTGGTAACCTTCTTGCAGACAGCAAACAGATAAAGCAGACATGAGGTAACTTTTTAACAAATCAAACGTGGGTTTGGTACGGTACACAATCAGGATATTACCTGTGTACTTTTGGATAAGGTCCATGATGACTTCTTGGCCTACCTCACAGACGAGGACAGTCAGGATGATCCTGTAACTCCATGCATCAGGTGATGGTCCCCTACCAGTCAGAAGGATGCATGTCGCTGTGCACCCTTCTATGGAAACAAAGACTCTAGATGCTGTGTTTAAGTATGGATCAAACTGTCTGGTAGGTCAGGTTTTAAGTCATGCTATAGACAACCTGTGATGTTGTCGGGGCCCATTGATTTTTTGTTATTAGCCATAGACAGTGTACAGATGAGCTGCCCTCCTGAGAGTAAAACCTGAGTAATGTCTGCATGTATACTTTGGTTGATGGCCAGCAGTGACAGTTTGCCTCATATGTCATCCCCCTATCACCTACCAGATTGTCTATTACCCTTGGTTAGGTATGTCTGATGGCATCCACACACAGATCTGTACTTAGTTGTGCATTCCACTTAACATTTCATATGTGCTGGAATAAATGCTTTGTGAAACGGCATCCAACTACAATCTTGGTTATTCATCACATTACACACACTGTTGCTATGCACACAGTTGTACAGCTGTACCAATGCCATGTACTTACATCACTTACACAATATATGCCTATATGTCTTTCATAGGCAAGCTGTGTTTGAGCGGCCTGATGCCATATCAGGACTCATTACAGATCAGTTCTTTGTGGCTCATACAGAACATTTCCTGACACAAATGTTAATAGTCACACAATGGTGCTGCTGACCACCTCAATAATCCTTAGGTATAACAACACAATTGCACATTCGATAAATTCCACAAGGTTACAGTTGCATCAAAACATGTGATACATTGGTTGTCTATATCACAGCATAGCATGTGTAAGAGACAAGACTTATGTGACCATGTAATCAGTATGAATTAATACTGATGTCTGTCACAGAACATTTAATGATGGCATGTAGACATATATGCACCTGTGCCATACTGCAAGTGTCACTGTGATGGAAGAATGTGAACGATGTAAAAGGCTGATCTGCTCCTCTACAACACATGTCCTAATACATCAAAAATATACATAGAAGTGTATTATACCATGTCAACAGTTCTCAGGGAGGAATATTACTACATCTCTTATATAAGGAGCATGTACTGCAATAGCAACAATGGCTATCAATACATTAGCTCACATCACAGATTGTAGGAACCTCTTATAGCCATTCTGTTCAACCACACCTCAATATAGCACATGTCAATGACAGCAACATTGACATGTCAACTGTTCATAGGGTCATAGGACATTACTAGGCTAATGGCCAATATCACATGACATCCTAGCCATTATCATACCTTAAAAAGATTCCCTTTATCTATATGACAGACGATAGTAGGACTATTGTGCATATCTGTATATTTGTTGGAATACATTACATCATGCCTCTGTCCATATGGGACATGTGCACCACACCATGACAGACTTAGCAATCACAGATGCAGTGGTCTGGAGATGTCTTGCAGAAACTCATGTAAGGACTCTGCTTCATGATGTGTGTATGCATATTTGACATGAGAACATCCTCCACTCCTCTAGCAACACCACATATGTCTGAGTGTAACACTGTCACATTGCACATTATGGAATATGATAGCATCATTGCATGCTGAGGAGAACATGTTGGGAAGAGTTTAGGGCATAGATGTAGAGTCACACCCTGTGCAAAATTGTTTCAAATGTGATAGATGTATGCATAGACATGCAGGTTGCCTGCTGTTAGAATAGAACTCCTATATGTGTAGGCAAAGTAGCTTCTGAACAAAGTAGCTAATGTTACCACCACAGCACAGGTTTGTCTTGAATACTGTCAGAGTGCATGTTATACAGGATGACATCATCATTGTATGCTACAATGAGATGTTCAGAGTAGGGTTTTCATATAGGTGTGGACTCGCATATTGTTCTAAAATTGTCACCAGAGTAATTGTTGACTGCAGTCAGAATAGAACTCCTAATTATTAACAAAGGACAGTATTAACACAAGCTCCAAAGCACAAATTTGGCTTTTAGAGTGTCGGGCAATACGTTATAAGTGATAATGTCAGCAGTGTCTGGTGAGAAGAGGATAGTAATAGATGTGTTCCACATGCAGGTGTAAATTGGACCATTGAATGTACACCAACTGAACAAATACACATAGATGCATGCACACACCAGCTGAGTGCAATGAAAACAGAACCCCTACCTAAATAAACTGACTAGAGAACTCCATATTTAAAGCAAGTGCCACTGCACAAGTCTGATTTGGAGAGTGTTGTACAGCACTTTATAAGTGATGACATCAGCAGTGTCTGGTGAGAAGATGATGGTAATAGCAGTGTCCCACATGCAGGTGTAAAATAGTCTCTTAAATGTCAAGCAAATGAACAGACACACAAACCAGTTTACTGCAATGAGATAAGAACCCCTATCTAAGTACACCGATTAGAGAGCTCAGTATTTAATGCAAGTACCATGGCACAAGTCTGACTTTTACAATGCTGCAGGACAGTTTATAGTGGATGTCATCATCATTGGATGTTTGAGAGAAGGTGTTATGAGGCCTGAATTAACTGGATGTGTAGGCATGTACAACTGTCAAATGCTGGTACTCTGCGGGATTGTACTGATGACTGAAGGATACACAGTTATGCTCTTCTGACTAGACAGACAAACACAGACACAAGTTGACTGCAGTGAGAGTAGAGCCCCTAGTTAACTAGGAATACTAGCTAGAAAACTTGGTACTTAATGCAAGGGCCACAGCACAAGTTAGACTTCTACAATATTGCTGGACAATTTATAGTGGAAGATGTCATCACTGGATGTTTATAAGAAGATGTTGGGAGGCCTGAATGAAATGGATGTATAGCCATGTATAAGTGACAAAATATTTGCACTCCATGGGATAGTGTTGATGATTGTAGGATACACAGTTACACTTTTCTGACTAGACACACACACACAAGTTGATCACAGTAAGGTTAGAACCCTTACCTATCTAGGTACACCAGCTACAGTCTCAGTACTTAACACAAGTGGCAAAGCACAAGCCTGACTTTTATAATGCTGTCAGACATAGTGGATGACATCATCAATAAACATTTGAGAGAAGATATATGAAATGGATGGGTAACCATGTATGACTGTCAAGATATTAATGTTCTGCATCTTACCAGATTTATGAGTGTGTAAAGTATAGTATTTGCTGTTGTGTTTCCAATGTGCAGGTATACTAAAAGAGGCAGCTTTACAAACCATATACAAACAGCTGCCCAGATTACTACAATTATTAGAAAATATGAATACGCATCGCCAGTATAAAGATGTACATGGTTTGTAACAAAGCATTTTTTGTTTTATTTCTGTAATGAAGTTGATACATATGGGAACATGTACTGACAGACCAAGTTTCAAGTGTATGGGTGCAGGTAACAAATAACTACAGTGTAAATATGTGTGTAGTCATTAAACAGTGCCTTTCCTTTGATTGTGTTTTTAGATGGACTTCAGTGAGATGAAGAGTTAAGTATGCAGTAAGATGGATTCGTTGAGATGACATCCACAAAAACCCACTTCATCAACAGACTGGATGAATGAAATCCTTCCCAGGGTAACTAACCTGTTGGACATGAAGGTGAACTTTGCCCTTTCCCAAAGTGTAGTGCGATCTCAGAGTTGGTATATTGAATTGGGGGGCAGCCCCCCACTTTGGGGGGTGGGTTTTGAGTGTTCTGGTGTTGTTTTTTTGTGTGTTTGGGTGACATAGTACTTACCCTGGGAAGGATTTCGTTCATCTGTCGATGAAGTGGGCTTTTGTGGATGTCATCTCCACAAATCTGTCTTTGAAGATGTCAGTTTTTGATATTATCAGGTAGACTACTTTATCTGTATACTTACACAAATGCAGAATGTTAATAGTCCTAAACTCAGCACCCAGCCATTGGTTCAGTGTATCCTTCTTGCCCTTTCTGAGGTCGTTAAAATGGTGCCTGTACTGTTCTCCAGTGCATGGAATTTCAGTCGCACTGGACACAACCTTGGCCAGACTATTCCATGCCTCAGACTTGTACTGGGAGCTGGTATAGTCCCCCTGCAAGAGCCTTCAGCTGTGGCACTTTAGAAGGAGTGCAATAAAGATTCTGGACTCCTCTGTACCCCACCTTCAAGCCTTAAACTGGGCACCTTCCCTTCTAACTCTAGACATGTCCTATCAGGGAAAATAGCAATAGTTTAACAGCACTTTCCCACCAATTTGTGCTACCATGTTTACTACTAGTGTGCAAACCTGAACATCCATGCCAACTGAGTTTGCACAATGTTAAGCAGACAGCAGCAGTGCTAAGCACTGAGAAAGGCAGTTTATGAACTAAGAAAGGTAATGTGACAGTTGGCATTAGTTTTTGTTTTGGATGCTGCTGTACCTGTTACTTGATTTACCTTTGCAGACATGTATTAGGGGTATACATTTTATGACCTGACACATTTTTGTGTGGCTTTACACAGTGATAAAATTAGTTTGTACAATGTGGGATTAAAACCTAGGCAACATATACAAAATATATTCTTCCACATAGGTGATTTTTCATCCTTGTAACAGACGAAATTAATTATATATAAATACACATGACAGAGTGAGGGGGTTAACCATGTATGTCTGTGACCTGACAAGGTCCTGGTTTACACATTCATGTGTGTATGAGTATCATTGAGGTCTGAAGGTGATCCAAAGCCAGATAAGACAATTATAATTGCAGAAACCTAATATTCAGTATACCCTCAGTCACACATATAATTTGTATGACCTCATTGCTATGCATACATATTGCTATTTATAATTATGTTGACATTTTTGTATTTGCTTTTTAAAATTGAGTGGACAAGCATTAATAAAATTGGGTGTGTGCTTGAATAGAATCAAGGCTCACCTGTATTGCAGCCCTACACTTACACCTGCTGCCAGAGGAACAGATAAGGAACAGCTGTATATTTTCATAAGCATCATTAAGTATATGTGCTAACCACCACACAATGCAGCTTAGCATGTTTGTGTGGAGGCAAAACCATCCATTTTGAAATTGTCTAGTGTCTGTTTCCTGTCTCCTACATGTGTGGGCAATTAGACCAGGTTTACATGAAGGTAAGCTTACCTTGTTGTATCCTACTAAGCAGTGTTTATTAGGTTTCATCCTTAAAAGACAAGTATGGGACTTGAACAATAATCTACAGATAATATATACTGTGTGATTCATCTTGTTTACCAGGTGTGCTACACAGACACTTGATTCACAGGTGTTATTTATATGGTCATTATCACAAAAGTACATTAGATGAAATATATTTGATTTATCCATTTCACCATCTTTGCACTAAGCCATGCGCCACACAAACAGCAATATTAAAAAAAACATAAGCAGCATTAAAAATACATTTTAGCAGACACTAAAGATTTTCAGTCAAGTCTAGATTTGAACTGTCACACCAATGAACCTACAAAACACAGTAAAGGAGTTTTATCCCTCTGCCACGGAAACAGCTTTGCAGCAGGAATGCAAATCATTGTGCATGCAACCAAGTCCCATTTCATCCACAGTACTAACAAGACATACAACACTTATACACCCTCTGTTGTTCGTACATGTGTTAATTACATATTTAGTGCAATGACTGATCACCCAACCATATGAGAATTGTTTGCAGCAAGGCATCTCTGTCTTCACTTTGTATTGTGTTCATTCTTTCTTTTCTTATCTTAGCAGTGATCTCAGACATTCAGTCCGTAAGGCATTTTTTATCATTGTCCTTAAAATGTATGAGAATATTAAATGACAATAATATCCAGTTTTCAACAAAGGTGGGAGAGTTTGGATATTAGTGAACAGAAACTGAGGAATGTGTGCTGCTCACTTCCATTTCAAAACTTGCGGCAATTACTTCTGCACTTTTGTATCTTGGATGACACACCCAATGCAGGTAAATGAGTCCGAATTATTGTGTATTTCTTTTCCCTCCCACTAACCATTCACTGTTCCAAACCATTAGCAGCAAATACTGAAGTATTGCCGACCTTCTGTTTATGTCATCTACACAAATCTATACTTTGAGTAACCTTTCTGAATGAACAGACAGCAAAATCCCTTGTGGATAAGGCTGTTCTAAAATTTAGAAAAGTTACATCAAGGTGTACACTATGGGCACACCTAGTATTAACCTTTATGAATCCCCTATGTTATATATGGCAAACTGGAAGTTATGCCAGAGAGTTTTTATGTTAGTAAAGTAATAGAAAATGGAAGGAGAGAATATCAGAACATCTTTCTGATGTATACAGGAATGTGTCACGTGACAATTATATAATAGTGATTAAACTTGTATTTAATGCATTAAAAATATTCTAGAAAGCGTTGCTTGATTTTTATAAATTGTTTCTGTTTCTTATATAAATAAACCGTGATGCTGTATAGCTCCCATTTTGTGTTTTTTTAATTTTCTTTTGTGGAGGCAATTCCAGGGAAAAACATGTACCTAATTAGCATAGCCCACTCTCCATAATGACTCTCTAGCATTAAGTATGGCCATGGGGACAGCCCTCCGCAGTGAGTCTACAAAATGTGGAGAATCAGATTGGTGGACCTATTTCAAAATCAGAAATGGTTATGTTAGGATCCCTTTCTGAATCCTACTCATTATGTTAGTACTAGGCATACATAAACAACTCAAAGGGTATAAAGTTCTCAGAGTTTGCCATTACCTTAGTTTAATGACTCATTTGAGACTATTTTAGTAACCATTTCTTTGATCATTTTTCTTCTTTTTTTTTTCAAATGAGGTGCAGGATGCTGTAAATGTACCCTAGACCAGGAACAGCAAGTTCTGTAAATCCAAAACATAAACTTCTTCTTCTTCTCTTTTGGCTGTTCCCGTTAGGGGTCGCCACAGCGGATCATCTGTTTCCATTTCTTCCTGTCCTCTGCATCTTGCTCTGTCACACCAACCACCTGCATGTCCTCTCTCACCACATCCATAAACCTTATCTTAGGCCTTCCTCTTTTCCTCTTACCTGGCAGCTCCATCCTTAGCATCCTTTTCCCAATATACCCATCATCCCTCCTCAACACATGTCCAAACGAACACAATCTTGCCTCTCTGGCTTTGTCTCCAAACCATCCAACCTGAGCTGACCCTCTAATATACTGATTCCTAATCCTGTCCATCCTCATCACACCCAGTGCAAATCTTAACATCTTTAACTCTGCCACGTCAAGCTCTGACTCCTGCCTTTTTGTCAATGTTACTGTCGCCAACCCATATAACATAGCTGGTCTCACTACCCTCTTGTAGACCTTTTCTTTCACTCTTACTGGTACTCGTCTGTCGCAAATCATGCCTGGCACTCTTCTCCACCCATTCCACCCTGCCTGTACTCTCTTCTTCACCTCTCTTCTACACTCACCATTACTCTGAACTGTTGATCCCAAGTATTTAATCTCATCCACATCCTTTGCCACCTCTACTCCTTGCATCCTCACCATTCCTCTATCCTCCCTCTCATTCACACACATATATTCTGTCTTAGTCCTGACTCCTGCTGACCTTCATTCCTCTCCCCTCTAGAGCATATCTCCACCACTCCAGGGTCTCCTCAACCTGGTCCCTACTCTCACTACAGATCACAATGTCATCTGCAAACATCATAGTCCACGGGGCCTCCTGTCTGATTTCATTTGTCAACCTGTCCATAAATCCAAAACATAAACTACAGTGGTTAAAACTGTAAGAAGTCTTTGCACAAGTTGTTATGAGCATATTCCATTAAAAATAAAAATGTTTGAAATGGTTTATATTAATAAATATATAATGGTTTGTCAATCTTACAACAGAATATGTTTTATGTAAATAATTTCCAACCAAAGGGAGGGGAGGTGACAGAAATAATCTGCTGTTTTACAAGAAGTACAAATGATATTTGATGTCTGCAGTACATCACTCAGTAAATGAATATGTACATTTTAACAGTGTTAAAAAAACAAACATTGAGAGAATTGATTTTTCTGACATTTTTTATTAATGCAGTAATGTGTTTTACTTCATAATGTGACTCAGTATGAGATTCTTCCTCATCTATTTAAAAGCACCAGATCAATAAAGCTATAGTCTAAAGTCTCTAAAGTCTCTGTGAATCTGTGGTGGATGTGACAAAAGCAGTAAACATAATTTAATAAAATTCATGAGATAATCAGGCACCTGCTTTCTGTTTTCAAAATACAAGATATATTTTGTATAAACCACTGCTTGACAGGAAATAGAGTGAATGCTGAAACCGTCTGTAACACTATAAAGGGGCTTACTGCACCTGCCAGTGTATGGAGCTGTACTCTTCATAGCCTCTACTGTCTTGTGAGAGTACCATTCCCTGGAGAAGGAGAATACTCTAAGGTAATGCAGCCTCAAACTTCTGTGTGTGTGTGTGTGTGTGTGTGTGTGTGTGTGTGTGTGTGTGTGTGTGTGTGTGTGTGTGTGTGTGTATATATGTGCGTATGTGTGTGTCTGTGTAAGTATGTCTGGGAAGGGCTGCCCTACCACTTAACTCTCCTAAGACCAACAAACAAAGCCTGTAATAACCAAGTCTCTTAAAAATTAATAGAGCAACATGTTCTGAATTTCAAAGCATTTTCTGAACAATAACAGGCATAAAACTCTATAATGTTTGCCATTAGTGACTGATGACAGATTTACAAGTGACAGGAGAAATATAGGAAAGAAAATCATGGAGACTCTGTAAAATCAGGGACAGTTGAGCGGTATCGGGGTGTGTCCTGTGTGTGTGTGTGTATGTGTGTACATGTGTGCGCATGCGCTCATGTGTATTTGTATGTGTGCCAGTGTGATGCATGGCCCGGCAGTGATGATTACCACTGGAAGGTGCTAAATAGTGCTTGCAGTGACAACACATGATTCAGAGCCATGCAAAGTAGATGCTGATGAGGTCTTTACTCATTGTGGCTAATTATGTGTCTGAATCCAATTGCCTGCATTTGCATAAACTACCTTTTTTTTATACAGCTGCTTGTACAAGCACAGGAAAAGTTCTTTAAATGCCAGCCAATATGTGGTAGGGTAAAAAATTATTGGGTGTAAACCTACCATAGCTACATTCTGTAAAACATAGACATCACAGGATATTCTTTTTATGACTTCAAAATGAGAACTGCTAACCACCATGCTTTGGGTAACCATATTTTTGGCAGCACATATTTTAAATACGGAAGCCCTCCATTTAAAGCTTGCAAGAAAATCTAGGACAGTTTAATATATTTATGTCAAAATGTAAGGTAATTCTGAGATGTGATTAACTTAGTTGAATCATGGGGTCTATATTACAAACTTGAAAGATAAAAAGAGTGAACGCTCTTTTATCAAACACTAAAAACCAAAAGCACTAAATATCAAAGACACGGAACAGCTGCTCTGGAAAAAAAAAATAAAATCCAAACACAAAATAAAGTGGGGGGGCTTCTCCCCACACACTCCTACTTAAATATACCAACTCCGAGATCACACCACAGTGGAGCAAATGGTAAAGTCCTGAAAATGGCTCAGTGATTTTTTTCCTTGGGAAAAAAATCTCTGTTCCGTGTCTTCGATATTTAGTGCTTTCGGCTTTCAGTGTTCGATAAAACAGAAATTTGCTCTTTTTATCTTTTGAGTTTCTAATATAGCCCCAGATCATGATATGTTTATAATATAGAAATTACAGTGATTTACAAGTACCTAACCCACACATGAGTCTCAAAGGATTCACATTTGTACCTACTAAAGGTATTAATTTGATCAAATTGTTCTCAGAGCTAAAAACATCTGTACTTAATTTGCAGATTGTGTTTACTGAAAGCTTGGACAAACATAGCTGCACATATGAATTTAACAGAAAAATTACTTTCAACCTTACCCATTGCATTCAAATGTATTTATATTTGACAGAAAATGTGTGAAATTAATTTTAGACATTGTAGTGCAGAGTTGTGATGATACCATCACAGTGATAAATGTGATCAAGGGAGGTGGAGGGTGGTTGTTTTAATGAATCCTTCTCACTAGACACACAGGCATTACAATGGTTCAAGTCCTACCTAGATAACAGGCAACATGCTGTGCTCTGGGACAATAATCTTTCCAAGCATCTCCCTATTTCCCTTGGTGTCCCTCAAGGCTCTATTCTAGGCCCTCTTCTAATCTCAATTTTCATCAATGATCTAATTACAGAAATTCCTCAAGTGACCTGCATGCAATATGCTGATGATTCTACTTTATTATGTTCTGCCACTAGTTCATCTGAACTCCAATTCCTCACCCAAAGTGTGTTTAATATTGTTGAAAACTGGTTCCAACATCGCTGCCTTCTCCTGAATCCCAAAAAAACTAAATTACGGCTCTTTACTCCTACACAAAAATTTTCCACAATAGAATTCATAGTTACATCTAATAATGGCACTCTCATATCACCTGACTCAACAACTAAACTCTTATAACCATTGACCAAAACCTTAACTTTGACACTCACATTAACACCATTATAAAAGCAGCTAATAGAAAACTTGGCTCTCTTTACAAAATTAAACCCTTCCTTACTCCTCTAGCTAGTACTACTATCGCCCAAACCCATCTTATTTCCACCCTCCTCTATTCCTCACCCATCTATACTAATCTATCCAAAAATAACCTCAACAAACTGGCAACTGCCTACAACAGCATTGCCAAGTTTGCTACTAGCTCCCCTTCTAGAACCCACCATTGTCATAACCTTAAACAGCTAGGATGGCTGGAGCTACCCAATCAACTTCTGTTTCAGCAACTTACTATCACCCACAAGTCCCTCTATCATTCTTCTAATACTTCAACTCTCACTAGCCTTATCATTCCCTACAAAAATCTTACAACTCTATGCTCAGCAAACAAACTACTAGAATCTAAGCACAAATCCGATAAGTTAGGGGATTCACTGTTCTCAAATACCGTGGGGAAAGCCTGGAACCTTCTTCCTACTGAACTTACATCTCTCACTTCGACACAACTCTTCAAAAAGCGACTCAAAGAATACCGTAATACTCACTGGCTATGCCCATGTACTTATCCAGACTAATAATTCACTGCCTCCTTTTGTCCACTGTACTCTCTTCTCACATCTTTGGGAACTGCGGTAGTGGTGCTGCGGTAGCGTTGTCGCCTCACAGTAAGACGTTGTCCGGTTCAATTCTCAGCTAAAGTATCTTCTATGTGGAGACATGCATGAATGGGCGTACCCTCGTTGAAGGTTGTGCGTCAGGGCTGGTAACTCGGTACGTAAAAATCTACTGCCAATCATTAGAGGACCGGAGTTCCGCTGTGGCGACCCCTAACCAGGAAAAGACGAAAGATACAGCAACTCTCTTCACACATCTTTAGCCTCAATGATAATGATCTGTAAGTGACCTAAAGTTTGTTTGATTTTTTTCTTAGTCCTTCTCATGCACCTCTGCAGATCACAAACTTCCTTTGCAAGATTACTACTGTAAGAATCGTGTCTCTCTGTTTTCTTTTTGATTGTATATGTAAGTAAAATTATTACCATACTCCTATGTAAAATTGCCTTTTAGCCTAAAATTTGAGTGTACTCATTTTAATATTATCTGTTTAGCGGAGCTTATCTCCCTGGGCCTCTACTGAAAATGGACATACATCCAGTTAGATTAGCCTGGTCAACAAATGTAAAATAAAATAAAATAAATAAATAAACAGAATTGATTATTCATTGAAAATGTTAAATATTTTGTGTCAGGATATTACACTACAATTTCTAAGAATGAGAAATATTTCATATAAGAATATTGATATTATATTATAGGACTTGATTGTGCAAATCAAAATCAACAAAAATGTATATAAATTTTAGTGGTTAAACATGCCACAGTCTATAAATTTTAGTGGTTAAACATGCCACAGTCTAAAATATTTTTGTATTTCCAGGGTCCACAAAAGAACCATTTAGCCTCCATTGCAGCTCACTGTTGTCTCTACAGGATCTAAACCAGAGCTATTGACTAATTATGTGGATTTTAAAATGAAAAAAAAAAAACTAAATTGACAACAAACCACATGTGGTAAAAGAGCCACAGTATTTTATTTTAAATAATGCAAACAAATATGTTTTCTCCAGACTGCAACTTTGTAACAACTGATGTAGTTTTCCATTATACTGCATGAAACAGGTCTTGAATGGTTCCATTCTGCAGTATTAACTGTGGACACATTAGCCAATAATGATATTAATCACACTATTTATAAATTTACTTTGAAGATGAATATTTTAAGCAGTTGAAAACAGTTGCCATGGGGGGGCATCTGCACCACTTCATGGTAATAATGTCATGGGATCCTGGGATACCAATTTTATACTTAATTCTAAATATAGACAGTATCATTTTGCAAATATGCATGTTTTGGATGAAATTTTTATGATTTGGAATGGTAGTATTAATTATTTGGAGATTTTTGAATATATTAACAGCTGTGTGCATTTTTAGAAATGATTGTATGGATATGATATGAATGTGGTTAAATATTTGGTTGCTACTCTATATAAAAATTTAACTGGTCAAAAATATGAAATGAGACTTTTTAGAAAACCAACATTTTTTTCAACTTCATATTTATTACATTTGAATAATCTTCAATATAAACAGAAGTTGAGAATAGTAAAGGGACTAATAGCTGGTGAGTCTAGCACTGCGCCAAATGAAGAAGTATTCCATGAAGAACTAAACTGCTTAAAGAGAGTACCCAAAGAACTGTTAAAATGGTTCGACCACCATGTTTAAACCTGTAAGTGCTGGAGGACTGTTAATGTCCTATGGAAATGTTGCTGATATCAAATCAAATGAGAACATTAATTAAAATGGGGTTAGGTTTTTGCCATACTATGCTAACAACTAGGTTTATTACTGTACTGTCTGAAGAACTTGGAAGGTGTTATTAGCAGCAATGCAGAACTGATTATCTTATTAGCAAATAATCTGTGCTTTGCTTACACTAAAGAATGAAATATCAAAGTCATGTTAGGGGAATAATAAGATAAAAATTAATAGAAAGAATACAAAATAAGTAAATGTATGTTACAGTAATCTAATTACACATGGGAATCTAACAGTGTAAAAGTATCCAGCTATGCAAAAATAATATACTGTATGTGCAACTGTAATTGGTGCACATATCCAGCCTTGGTGCACGGAAAACACTAAATATTCGATCCAAATCCACTTCCAACACTCGAAAAAAGAGAGGCACTACGAGAGATAAAGCCTTTATTACTGGCACAATCTGCCCCACAGACCGGTTTCGCTTTACAAAAGCAGCATCAGTGAAAACCGGTCTGTGGGGCAGACTGTGCCAGTAATAAAGGCTTTATCTCTCGTAGTGCCTCTCTTTATATATATGTATATATATATATATATATATATATATATATAAATATATATATATATATATATATATATATATATATATTTCCTTTAACTAGTGTAGTCCAGATTCAAATTTGCTGTATCCAGGACTGTATGTAAGCGTCTGAGCCCTCCACCCCCCCCAAGCTTTCTGTGTTGGAGGGAAGCCTTCTAGCTTATCAGTGGGAGTGGTAAGCACTAGGTAACCTATCTACCACATAAGGAGTGGTTCTGGCCCAGAAATTGTAGTTATTGGCCGTTTTGGGCAGTTTTTCCATCTCTCTCAACTTTCTGATTTAAAAGCCCACATTTGCACTTGTTTCCCCCCTTTCCTGTAACTAGTTTAGTCCAGATGCAGATTCTTAGTTTTAGCACTTGAATTTGCTTATTCATGATCAGCACTTGTTCAGAACTTGTAAGCACTAAATAATCTATTAATTACTACAGCACTCAATCTTCCTCATTACCTAGAAGAAAACAGTTTTGGTACTTACTTTCCTCACTTGCTTAGAGAAAAACAGCTCTTGTACTCACTTATCTAGAGGAAAATAGTTTTTTATTCAGGCGGGTCCAAGGGTCAGCTCCCAGTGTTCTCTCCTGTCTATCTGATGAATCTGGGCATCTTGGGGCAATGTAGAAATTGCCTCATGTACACAGACAACCCTCTCCTCCTACCACCCAACACTACAACCTGTGAGAGATGCACTTATCTAACCAAACTGGAGGTAAAGCTCTCTCCAATCAAGACTGAACTTTACAGTCAAGAGGAGAGGGTAAACACTTGCACCACACCGCACTCATCACATAGTCTCACTAAATCTACACCACCAAAATTCACACATAAAAACACAAAAACATTCACGGAGGCTCTCAATAATAATCTGCTCAAGCAACAGAGACCTCCAAAGCAGAAATGCAGGCAACCTCCACCCCCCCAACACAACCCAAATGACACATAGTCCGCAGACTCAGTGTGCCACTCAACCACAGCCAATAAGGCAAAACAACATACCCAACACACTAGTCATAGGTGACTCTATAGTCAGGCACACTGATGTCCCACTCACCAGGCTAAACATGGAGAAGGTTACTGTCAGCTAGGTGCCAGGATTTGCCACATAACCAATGCACTCAGGTCACTCCATAACAAGTACAAATATGACTCTGTCATTGTCCATGTTGGTATGAACGACCTGAGACATACCTCCCTGGACTACATGAAAAGAGACATGGAAGAGCTCTCCGATCTTGTAGTCCAGGCAGGTATGACCCTAGACCTGAGTAGCATTCTGCCATCACCCAGAATGATACCGCAGTACAAGGACAAAATGATTGACTTCAACAATTGGCTAAGCTTCTGGTGCCATTCTAAAGAGATCCAGTATCTGTATGCCTGGGATGACATGATCGACAGACCATGATGCCTTGCCAGAGATGGCCTGCACCTGTCACCCCTGGGATTCTGGATACTGGCTAAGATTCTTGCCACCCCTATAGTGCCTTTTTTAGGCAAGGTTCAAATGACAAATTCACCACCGTAACAGGAACAGGCAAGCAAAAACTGAGGTTGATGCTACTCAATGCTAGAAGTCTAAATCTCAAAATGCACTCACTCGAGGCAACTCCTTAAAATGGAGAACATCAATATCTGTGCAGTGACAGAGACGTGGTTCAAGGCTCCAGAGAGCACCCCTGCACTACCAGGCTATAACTCATACCACACTTTTCGGCCATGTAACCTGGACCGGAACACCAAAGGCGGAGGTGTGTCCATATTCATTAAGGATATCCACACCTCCAGGCTAGCTGCTCAGCATAATGCAGCAGAGGTTATCCAAGTGCAACTAACTTCTGGGCAAAACTGCAATCCAAATTGTAACTTGCTACAGATCAGCCACCATGCCCCAGGATTCCCACTTTTCTTTTCGTGATGTACTGGAAAATATTAGGGTTCAACCATACACCCTATTAATGGGCGATTTCAACTACCCCACCATTAACTGGGAAAACTAATCATGTACCAACTCCTTCACTCAACGCTTTCTGGAATTCATAAACTCCAATGCCTTGGATCAACTTATCCACACCCCTACCAGGGGCAACAATATCCTAGATCTAGTCATTACCAACACGAGTGACCGGTGTTCCACACCTGAAGTCAACACCTCATTGGTCCGATCTGACCATAAGCTAATTACCCTAGATATCCACATCCTGCCCCCACCCCCCATTAAGGAAACCACGGTAAAAAATTTCTCCAAAGCCAACTTCATGCTTCGTAAAACAGAAGTAGTGAACTTCATGACACCCATGCAGATGGACAATACAGTTATGACTACTGAATCCTACACAATTGCACTTTATAAGCACTTACATGAGTGCATGGATCATGCTATCCCAAACAGAACCAAGATGCTATCCTCCAAACAAAGGAAGCCAATCTGGTGGTCCCCTGCCATAAACAAACTGTACAACAGAAGGAAGAAATTGTTGCAAAAGAGAATAAAATCCCATGAGTGCAGGAGCTCCCTGGTCAGCCTCAGTAAGAAGCTGCGATCCCTGATAAAATCCTCCAAAGCTAGTTATGAAAAAAAAATCACCACTGATTCTAAAGACAACCACAAGGCATTCTACAGCTATGTCAAGAATCTCAACGGCAACACTCAGATCTGCTCTGTTACAGCACAATGGCTCTAAATATACAGACCCAACTGATATTGCCAACATCTTGGCAGATAGGTTCAGTGCTATCTTTACCCCCCTCTCACCCCCTAAAGAGCCCAGCTCTATACTGGAAGAATGCAAAGTTCCTGTAATCACGGCTGCACAGGTAAAAAGCACACTCTCCAAAGCCAAGAACACAGCATTCATGGGACCAGACAAAATCCCAGGCTGCGTTCTACATGAACTACAGAACGCACTGGCACCCCACCTAAGTACCATGTTCAATCATAGCCTCACATCAGGCTTTGTGCCTGCTGAATGGCGCACAGTAATGGTTATCCCACTCCATAAGGGGGGAGCCACCACGGACGCAGGGAACTACTGCCCCATTAGCCTGATGAGTCTCATCTGCAAGGCCATGGAACGTATCATCATGGAACTTATAAACAAAGACATTGGTAATCTCCAAACTCTGGACCCCATCCAGTTCGGGTTTGTAAAAGGCAGATCATGTCTCCTAAACCTGATAGACTTCTTTGAAGCAGTCACCAAAGCCGTAGACCAGGGTAAGGTGGTTCACACAGCCTATCTAGATCTTCCCAAGGCTTTCAACACCATCCCCCACTCTGGAATTATAGATAAGCTCACCAAACTAGGTATAAATCCCTATGTCACAAGATGGGTTGGCAACTGGCTCACTGACAGAACCCACACTGTGAAAGTAGCAGACTCCAAATCCGACTTCAGATCAGTGACAAGTGGAGTACCACAGGGTTCAGTCCTGGGTCCTCTCCTATTTGGTATCTACTTCTCTGAAGTACAGGCTAACACAGAAGGTCTTTAGCTAATGAAGTTCGCAGATGACTGCAAACTAGGAGCCATAATCGAAACTCTTAACGATGTGAACATCCTACAAAAGGGCCTCACTGAGACAGATGCCTGGTGTCAAAGCCATGGCCTCAAACTCAATGCAAAAATGTGCATTGTCACTCCCTTTGGTAAAAACTCTGTACCCATGAACTACAACATAGGCAGTAGTATACTTAACACCGAAAGTATGATAAGAGACCTTGGGATACAGGTGGACAGAAGTATCTCCTTTGATAATCACATCGCCACAGTAGTCAGGAAATCCTTCTACATGGCACACCTCATCACAAAAGGTTTCTCATCCAGAAAAAAAGAATCATTGTTCCCCTCTACTCATCAATCATTAGACCCATTATAGAGTACAACGCCCCTTTTGGTATGTACCTCACAGGACATCTACAACAACTGGAAAGGCCACAGAAATACCTCACAAAGAGGATTACCGGCCTCAAACAGATGCCTTACGCAGACTGTCTCAAAAAACTCCAGCTTTACTCTGTAGCATATCACCTACTCAGAGGTGATCTCTGCCTAACATACAAAGCTATGTCAAACCCAGTGCTGTTGGACATGCTCCACTTAAAGAAATCCCAATCCCTCCGAGCTACACACTCTAGGGACCTAAACCTTGTCACCACAATAAACAGAACATGCAGGAGGGACAGATTCCTGTCCTAGAGACTTCCCATACTCTGGAATAAACTACCTATCTATATCAAACAAAGCTCCTCATTAGCACTCTTCAAGAAAAATATTGATGATTGGATGGAAAATAGGAAATTCACCCCGGGGATCACCTCTGTGTCCCTGCTTGACAGTGGCACAGGAAAATAATTTTCTTGGATGGCAAAAGCCAGGGTAACTTTTTGGCTGGGCTTGTATAGGCCCCAGGGTTGATAGCCTAGTACCTACCTATGAACCTATGACTCCTTTGCCTACTGCAGCTTTAGCTGATTTGGAGAGAAAGGGGGGTATTTTCCAGAAACAGAATAAAAGAGAACTGATATTTTTCTCTCTCTGCCACCCAGAAACCTGCCCTTCTTTCTATCCCATACTGACCATGTACCATCCAAACTGACCCCTTAGGTCTGAAAACAAAATGTTACAATCCATAGAGAAACCCAAGCTCTCAGATGGTCAAATGCTGTATACCTATGTCTCTAAGGCATGGAATAAGCTCGCTCCAACACTCAACAACCTGGCCTCCTTTAAAAAAATCCCTCGAACTGCATCTCTCATCAAAATGTTTATGCTCCTGCTCCCCAACACACATCCCCAACTCCTGATTTCTCCTCCCAGTAATATACCTATAACTAGCACATCATTTAGGTTCATAGGTTCATAGGTTGGTACTAGGCTATCTGCCCTAGGGCATTTTTAAGCCTAGCCAGAGTGTGTTCGGCTTTCGCCACCCATTTTAAATGAATTTTGCTATGCCCTTTTTCGAGGTTAGTATAATGTGCCTCTGTCTAACAGTGACACAGAAGTGATACCCGGGGTAAACCTACGATCTACCATCCACTCATTAAGATTCCTCTTGAAGAGAGTCTAAGAGGGACTCTGCCTAACCTGGACTGGGATTTTATTCCAGAGTGAAGGGAGCCTCTGGGTTATGAATCTGTCCCTCCAGCATGTCCTATTTATTTCAGTGCTGAGGTTCAAGTCTCTCAAGCGTGTAGCTTGATGGGATTTGGATTTTCTGAGGTGCAGCATATCCATTAATTCCGGGTTGGACATGGTCTTATACGTCAGGCACAGATTGCCTCTGAGCAGGCGGTATGCCAATGAGTAGAACTGGAGTTTCTTTAACCGGGCAGTATATGGCATCTGTTTGAGTCCTTTGAGCCTCTTGGTGAGGTACTTTTGGGGTCTTTCCAGTTGCTGCAGGTGTCTGGTAAAGTACATCCCAAAAGGGGTATTGTACTCAATTATGGGCCTGATGAGGGATGAGTAAAGAGGCACAATGACCTCCCCTGATCTAGATGTGAATCCCTTCATGATTAGGTGGGCTATATAAAATGTTTTTCTAACCACTTTGGCCACGTGGTTGTCAAATGAGAGATTGCTATCAACTTGGTTCCCCAGGTCCCTAATTACTTCTTCTGTACTTAATGGATTACCACCTATGTGGTAATTTGTGGGCACTTAGTTTTTGCCAAAGGGGATGGCTATACACTTTTTGGTGTTTAGCTTGAGGCCATGGCTCTGACACCAGTTGTCTGTTTCTATGAGGCCCTTTTGGAGGATGCTTGTGTTGGCTGGAGAATCAATTATGGTGCCCAGTTTGCAGTCATCTGCGAACTTGGTCAGCCACAGTCCTTCTGTGTTGGCCTGTACCTCCAAGAAATATATACCGAGCAAGAGAGGTCCCAGGACTGAGCCTTGTGGGATGCCACTTGTAACTTATTCGGAGTCTGACATGGTTCCAGCAATTCTAACCATGTAGGTTCTGTCCTTGAGCCAGTTTGCAACCCATCTAGTGACATAGGGGTTTATATTTAAGCTGGTGAGCTTATCTATAATGCCCGAGTGGGGTATTGTATTGAAGGCTTTTGCATGGTCCAGGTAGGCTGTGTGGACCACCTTCCCCTCGTCAATGGCCTTGGTGACTGTTTCAAAGAAATCGACCAGGTTTAAGAGGCAGGATCTGCCCTTAACAAAGCCGAACTGGGTAGGATCCAGTGTCTGTAGGTCCCCAACATCTTTATTTATGAGGTCCATGATGATCCTTTCCATAGCTTTGCAGACCAAGCTAGTCAGGCTTATGGGGCAATAGTTTCCAGGATCCATTGAGGCACCACCTTTGTGGAGAGGGACCACTGTTGCTGTACGCCACTCTTTGGGTACATATCCTGTAGTAAGGCTGAGATTGAACAGTAGTTTTATGTTTGGGTTTAGCTCTTCTTGGAGTTCATGTAGGATGCAGCCCGGGACACCGTCTGGTACCATTGATGCTGTGTTTTTTGCTTTGGAGAGGGTGGCTCTTACCTGAGCATCTGAGATGTCAGAGGGGCAGCACTCTGCTGGGATAGATATTTGCCCTTTTGGTGGGGGTTGCGCTGAACCTGTCAGCTAGGATGTTGGCAATGTCTGTGGGTTCGTGTATTTTTGTCATTTTGGACTAATTCTGAGCATATCTGGGAATTCCCACCCTGGTTCCTAACATAACTAAAGAAAGCCTTGTGATTATCCTTAGTGTCCTGTGCAATTTTTCTCTCGAAGCTGGCCTTAGACGATTTTATGAGTGCCGTAGTTTTTGCTAATACTGATCAGAGATGCCTTCCCTTTTTGGGATTTTGCTCTATCATGTAGTAGCTTCCTCCTTCTATTGTATAGTTTGTTTATGGCTGGGATCTACCAGACAGGACGTCTGCCTTTGGAGGATTGGGTCTTGGTTTTATTTGGGATTGCATGATCCATGCATTCCTGAAGGTGTTCATAGAATGCGTTTATAAAGGATTCTGCAGTCTGGGCTGTATTTTCCACAGGCCTGGGGGCTTTGAAGGATTCCACCTCAGTTTTGAGGAGTGTGAAATTTGCTTTAGAGAAGTTATTCACTGCGGTTTTCTGGGCAGGAGTTGGGGTTGCGATGTGAATATCCAGTGAGATTAGTTTATGGTCTGATCTCACCAGTGAGGGATACACTTCTGGTCTGGAGCATAGAGTCCCCATGTTGGTGATGATCAGGTCCAGTATGTTTTCCCCTCTTGTGGAAGTGGTAACAAGTTGTTCCATAGCATTTGAGTTTATAAATTCTAGGAACCTTTGGGCTAGGGTGTTGGAGCTAGAGTAATTCTCCCAGTCTATGTTTGGGTAGTTGAAGTCACCCAATATAATGGTGTTTGGAGAGACCGTCATATTTTCCAGTGTTCTCAGGAAGGCTGAGTGGGGTTCCTGGGTTTGGGAGGGTGGTCTGTAGCAGGCTATAAACTGGAAGGCAGTTTTACCCACTGTTAGTTGCACATGGATAGTCTCTGATGCTTTGTGCTGTGCCACCAACCTGTTGGTGTGGGTATCTTTGACGAATATTGATACTCCCCCTCCTTTTGTGGTTCGGTCCAAGTTTTGGGGCTGAAAGGCATGGTATGAGGTTTAACCTGGTAGTTCTGGGGTGCTCTCAGGAGCCTTGAACCAGGTTTCTGTTACTGCACAGATATCGATGCTCTCCATGCTAAGGAGAGTTTCGAGTGCGTGCATCTTGAGGTTTAGACTTATGGCGTTGAGTAGCATTACTCTTAGTTTCTTATCCCTTGTGATACCTATGGAGGTGGGTTTGTCTTTTGAGCCTTGCATAAAAAAGGCACTATGGGGTTAGCAAGAGCCTTTGCCAGTATCCAAAAGCCCAGGGGTGACAGGTGCAAGCTGTCCCTAACGAAGTATCGTGGCTTGTCGAGCATGTCTTCCCAGGCTGACAGGCATTGGATCCTCTTTGAATGACACCAATTCTTAAGCCAATTGCTGAAATTGATCATCTTGTCTTCATATTGTGGCATCATTCTTGGTGAGGGTAAGATGCTACTCAATGTCACGGTCATGCCGGCCTGGGCTACATGCTCAGATAGCTCCTCTATGTCTCTTTTCATGTAGTCCAGGGAGGTACATCTCAGGTCATTCACACCAGCATGGACAATGACTGAGTCATATTTGTACTTGCCTTGGAGTGACCTGATTGCTTGTGTTATGTGGCAGATCCTAGCACCTGACAGGCAGCTCACCATGACCTTCTCCTTGTTTAGCCTGGTGAGTGGGATGTCAGTGTGGCTGACGATAGAGTCACCTATTACAAGTGTATCAGGTGTGTTGTTTAGCCTTAAGGGCTGTGACTGTTCGGCACATTGGCTTTGTGAGCTATGTGTTGCACGTGTTTTGTTTTGGGGCAGTGGTTGCTTGGTTGTCTGCTTTGGAGGTCTCTGCTGCTTAGGCAGATTTTTATTTAGAGCCTCTGAGTATGTTTTTGTGTGTTTATGTGTTTGGTTTGCTGTCGTGGTAGGTCTATGTGAGACTGGAATTGTAGTGAGTGTGGTTTCCTTCTCCTCCTGACTGGTTACCCCAGTACTGAGTTGAGAGAGCTTAGCCTCCAGTTTGGCTACATGGTTGCATCTCTCACATGTGTTGGAATTTGTTGGGAGGAGGAGAGGGTTGTCTGTGTACATGAGGCAGTTGTAACATTGCCTCAAGATTCCCAAATTCACCAGCTGGACCGGAGAGGAGATTGACAACTGACCTTTGGACATGCTAGAATAGTATTGAGAATTCCTTTATAATTGAAAATAAGGGCCAATGGGGAACAAGGTACTCAAGGGGAGTTTGTGAGGGTGTAGTGCTTTTAATTTTTTAGTGCTGACTTATATAATTGCTTTAGTGAGCAAGTGCCAGGTAACTTAAATGCAATGTGTTACAGGTAACTTAAATGCAAAAACAGCAAACAGTAACCTTCTTTCAAGTGAAACAAGGAAATAAGTACAGTAAGCAATGCAGATATCACTAGGGATCCACAGAAGCGCTTAAAAGCCGCGTTTTAGATGGAATTAGCATTTCAGGGAAATAACAAGCAAACAAACAACAAGCATACAAACAAAGCTAGAGTCAGCAGGCCTAGATCTAGTCTATGCTACAGCAAACAAGGTGTACCAGTTTCAGTAAGAATTCCTTCACTCTGCCTACTTAAGACTTTCTCTGTCACTTTAACCTGTCCTTTCCACCCTCTGCCTTTCTATCTCCTACTCTACTTACACTGTACTTAAACTGCTCACAGCTATGCACCTGCAGATATATTACTGTCATGTGTTTTCTTGAATACACTCTATGCACCATTATAAATATTATTCACCAGCATGTCACTGACATATATACCATTTATTACTTCTATATGTCAAAGATTGCATTTATTATAGTGTTTCTTCTATTGCCAGTCTCATTCACTGTAATTGTACTATATGATTTTATTTTTTTTTTCTGTTTATGTGATTATTTTTTCTTTGTATGTAACTTTGTGGAGCTTTTCTCCCTGGGCCTCCACTGAAAATGGACTAATTTTCAGTCCCAGTGGACTTTCCCGGTCAACAAATGCAACAAATGAATAAATAAATAAATAAATAAATACATTCAATGTGGCTTTTGAAGTTAAGTGATTGGTCTAGCCATAAACCCAAGTATTTAAAGGCTGTGGTTGTTTCTATTGGGGAACCACTGAAATATGCAATGTTGAGATTTTTAGTAGTTTTTTCAGCTTTTGTGACTTTCCAGATATCATACAATTTGTTTTGGAGATGTTTAGGCATAGCTTATGGTTGTTTAGTAAAGAAATAAGAGAGAGCAGCTTAGACTGAAGATGGGTTTGAATAGCTGAATGTGAGGGACTGTATTGAAGAATAACCTTGTCATCTGCATTAAGACTGATGGGAAAGGTATGATGATCAGAGTACAGTTTATTGATAAAGATTGTAAACAACAGTGGGGCAAGGGTGGATCCCTGGGGTACTCCTTTACTAAGGGGTGATGGAGATGATAGGGATGAACCCTGTTTTTTAAGAAATTTTGGGACCAGGTGACAGTGTTGGGGCTAACCTCATTTTCTTGGAGAGAGTGAAGAAGCAGGAAGTGGTCAATAAGATGAAAAGCTTTGGTAAGGTCAGCAAAGAGAGCTCCTGAAAAGTTTCCTTTATCCATGCTGAAAAATATTTCACCTGTAAGTGAGCATAGTGCTATCACTGTGCTCTGGACAGCCGAAATGTTTAAGAGTGAGGAGGTGGTACTATTGGATGTAAGTTGACAGTTGGTTGTAGATTAGTTTTTCAAGTATTTTGCCATGTGTAGAAAGAATGGAGAGAGGGCAGAAGTGAGAGGCATTTTCTGTCTGAGTCTGCTTGGGAATGGGTTTAACAAGAAATTTTCCATATGTCCAGGATTGTATTTTTATTTAATCAGAGGTTAGAAATATGTAGAAGAGATGTGGTAAGGAAGTCTTTACAGAATAATAAAAACCAAGGGAGTTGCTTATCTTCATCAAGGGGTACATCAAGAGGTATATTTTCTAGTTGGAGAACAATTAATTTTATGTAATTTTCTTAAATTGGAACAGGGGATAACAGGATGGAGGCTAGATGAGTTGGATGGAGGAGTTCAGGCTATGGTATTACAGTGGTGGCTGAATTCCTTGAGAAAGTTAGATGTAGACAATTTGACTTGAGTGGTCTAGATGGTGATAGGTGAGATCAGTGGATTTTCAGTCTGTGAGAAGATTCACTTTCTGACAGAAATGTTTGGGTTTGTCTTGAGAGCAAGCTGTTTGCTCTAAAATAGTAGGTTTTGTGTCTGCATATGGTTTGCTTAGAAAGATTATGTAGAGAGGTAAAAGCAGTATAACCTTCTGGTGAGGGTTTTTTTCATGTAGATGATTCATTGTCCCTAAGTTTGATCAGAGCTTTCAGTTTAGTGGTTAGTTAAGGGTTTTGTTGCATCTGAAATGGTGCGGTATGAGAGGGAAGAATTTGCCTTGAAGGTGAAGGTGGGTATGTTTAAGAGCTTGTTGCAGTGGAGTTGAGGTTCTGTATGTTTGTAATGGGAAACCAGTCAAAAGTTGTTGGATGTTTTTTGAGGTTGTCTGTACTGATGGTGGATCTGGGTCTGAAGGTAACTAGTTTGGAGGAGAGGGCAGTTTTGGTGACTGGTGGATAATTTGGAAGATTATTGGGCAGTGATCACTGAATGAGGATGGAAAAAACGATATATTGGAGATGACATTAGGGTTGTTAGTGAATAGCAGATCCAGGTCAGAGTGGTTGTTGGTTTGAAGATTTGGACGCGTCACTTCATTGAGTAACTGTACAGGGTTGATATTGGGTAGAGATTTTGCAATGTCATTTCTCAGGTGACCTAGTTAGTTTTTGTTAAAATCACCTAGAATGAACTAAGTTATAGTTTTGGGCAGCTGAAGTGATAATAAGAATAAGGGATTTAAATTTGTCAAGTGAAACTGCAGGAGGAAGTTAGGAGACTGCTATTAGAAGATGGCTGTTATTACAGAAGGGAAGTTTTAGAAGGATCCTCTTTTGGGTTCAGTATCAGAGGAGGCATTTGGTTTGGCAATGATAGCTATTTAAAGGTCAATTATATAAAGAATGAGTGCTCTCCCACCTTGTTTCCTGCTTAGACTGTTGTTTAAGAAATAACTGGACTACCCATCAAAGTAATTCCTTTCTGACAATTTTCAGAACTGTAATCATAAAATATAAGGAGTGCAGGAAAGAAGGATGCTAAAGTGTTAGGGGCATTGTAATTAGGACCATATTTCATCCATAAAATCAACTCCTCTTACTTGGATTTAACCTTTGCCAAACATCGTCTTCCCACTGAAACCTTGACTGACTAAAATGCCTCCTACTCCAGGGCATCACTTACAATACTCCTTCTACATGATAGGCCCACCACAAATACCTTGCAGACAAATTCTGCATCTAGTTCTACCAACAATTCTTATAACATTACAATACCTATTTTATTCATTCTGATAGCAATCCAGTGGCATGGGGCTTAAGAGGTTAACTCTTGTGTGTTCTATGACAAAACCTTTATCACTGACATTAAGATGGCAAACAAGTGAATTACATGTAAAAAAGAGTACACACTCAATTAACCTTTGATTTACACTAGCCAACTCGGACTTTCCTATTCTTCTTAGAATAGAAACAATTATGGCAACTCAATGAAGCAAATCATAACACAATAATTAATAATATAGGAACTGTCTTTTTAAGAAAAATGTTGAAGTATACTTTCAACAATAGCACAGACTGTGCAACTAAAAAGCATAATTGTATCTCTCAGAGCTGTGTCTTATGCACCTAGCACATCTTTACTTCTACCATAAGGGGGCTCCTACATCTAAATGTTTTGAGCTAAACCCATTACATCTTTCTGGGACATCTTAATTTTTTGGTCTAGGCCCTCTTGATCTGCATTGAAGGTTTGTCTCCTTCTTGGCACTCACATCAGTAAAAAAGTAATGCATAGGCTTTTGTAATGGTTACACATATTGTGGGGAGACTTCACCTTCTTCAGATAAAACAACACTGACTATTTTGCTCATGTGCATCCCCTTGTTGAATTCCCTCTATTTGGGGCTTATATTTATTACAAAAAGAGACACCAAATAACTGTCTTATTTCTTCCTTATTTGGAAGTTTATCTGGGGTCCTAATCTCTTCTCATATAATATCTAGACTGTCAGAACACATTGGAGAGGGGTCCTGCATTTTTGTTGGGCTGCTGCAAATTTCTCCAGCCTCATAGGAAACACTGCCCTATGATTAGCCTCACAATTCAGACTAACATCCATGGTCTCAGATTTTAGAGGGCTTCTTGTTCCTTCACATTTTCCCAGGAAATCAACCACAAGTGTGCTAAGTCCTTTGATGAAATACTTCTGGAGAGACTTCACTGTATCATCAGCAATGGTAAAGAACAACTTCTGGGACTGCTATCTACTAAAAATTAATGTAGTAGGTAATTTGAAATATGAATGGACATAGTTCTTAGAAAATAGCTATCTAAATTCTACAAATATGTTTTGGTCTAGATTATGCCCCTGCAAATGTTTTGGAATGGGCTTCCCTTCTGGTCACAAATTTAAAATTCTTTCCATTCATTTGCAATGGTCAATATCCAGTTTTTGTCATCACAATAGTAAAAAAAAAATATCTGCAGAGGTGGAATGTTAGGTTTAGGTCATATGAATTTCTCAGGGTCTTGTGCGCACACTTTACTATTTTTATTCTTGACAATACCAAATCACTTTTAAGGCCACTGTACCATTCTGCCTTCTTCAGGCCCTTTGCTTTGGCCTGCCACTATGAAACTATTTATTCTCTACCAAATCTCAAGGTTGTCTAACCTTTAGAGTATGTACCTCTGTCTGGAACTCTTTTATGATTCCTTATAGCACTTGAATGGTCACATGCTACTGAGGGATTTTGAATGTCACCAGAATACTTAACACTAAGTCACTTATTTCTGCCATGTTTGCCAGAAATGTATTTCTTAGCAGAACTGGAGATTCTAGCTTGCCTCCAAGGTCATCGCCATGTACCACATATATCATGGCCACCTTGAAGAAGTACTAGCTCTTAGGACCACAAATTAAATGTACAACCACTGACATGACTGGTCAGCACCAAGCAAGTTTTCCTCACTCAGGTCATGAAGCTCCCTAATTACAAAACCACTGGTTTTACTACTACCTCCATTCCCAGTCTAGAAGTTATACTCTAGTTCTACATGCCGGTAAAGGAATACTACTGAATGTTTAGAAGTATGCATTTAATTGCTATAAAATCATTAATATAAATGTACATCTCAAGAACATTCGAAGGTTAGGAAATTATTGAAAGAAGTTGACATTATTATTTATTTACTTATCTATACAATTTGTTAACTGGAATAGAACACTGTTACTAGTGGACCCCTTTCAGTTTCAGCACAGAATGTGAGCATACATCCTGTGGAGAAAATAAAATCATTTATAAGATAAAAGAACACACTAAAACAAAAGTATAATTAATATCCAATAGAAAAAACAAGGTAGTTAACAGAAATCACTATGAAAAATATTTATATCAGTTAGAGAAGTGACATCAGTTAGAGAAAAGATGTTATAGTGAAAATAATAGGCAGTATGTGACAGAGTGACAGAGATTAGGGAGACTAGGTTATGTTAATTGAAGCAGTGCATTTACAAGCAGCTTGTACTGTGGAATGTTTTTTAAGTTTAGCCTGAAAAGAGGAGTAGTTAGAAAGGTCTTTAAGATTTGAGGGAAGATCTCTCCAAAGCTTGGATCCAAGGGTAGAAAGGGAGAGGTTAGAGCACTGCAGTCTGGTTTGTGATGCTTGCAAGAGAGGCTCTGAGTGGCTATGAGATCTAAGATTATATGATGGATGCTGTTTAAGTAAACTAGAAGAAAGAGATGGACCGGAGTTTTCTTTCAGGAGCCAGAAAAGGTGGGAGCCAATGAGTAGATTAGCTTGTTGCTGAACCGCCAGCTAGTGTAAGTCAGTGGTGTTCATACTTTGAGGCCGATGGAGATGGAGACTGTTTTGATGGTGGTAGAGTTTCTTTTGCAGGCAGATGCTACAAGAGGTAGGCAGTAGTCATGTTGGGCTAGGAGAATCCCTTTACCAATAGCGTTTCTTGTTGGAGATAAGTGGAAAGAGGAGAATTTGTGGGCTCAAAAAATTAGGGAGTTTGCCCTTTTATGGTTGTTTTCAAGACGATGGTGAAAGTTATGGCAAGGATCAAGTCAAACTCCTAAGTATCCAAAAGTTTTACCCTGCTCAGTGGCATTATTACAGTGGTCAAGAAAACAAGTGAGTTGTGGTTATTTAGTCTTTTAGTTGGAGTTCTGAAGAACATAGTTTTAGTTTTTGAGGAGTTAAGTAATAATTTTTTTTGCTAGTAAGCCAGTTGATGAGAGAGAGGAAATTGTTTGTAGATCATGTTGAACTGAGTGGCTTGTGTGGCTGGAGTTGTAGATAACCATGTCATCAGCATATAATAAAAATGGAATTTTGTGAAAGTCAAATGCAAGCATATTTACAAAAATGGAGAAAAGAAGAGGGGCAAGTATGGAGCTTTGTGGGATTTTAAGTAAGGGGTAGTGCCTGATGTACTGTTACAATTTACTGAGAACTGTTGGTTGGATAGGTAATAATGGAATCAGGGCATAGGATCAGGGCTAATCCAAATGTCAGTGAGGTGGTTAATTAGGACTGGGTGGTCAACCAGGTCAAACGCTCTGGTAAGGTCTGTAAATATGTCTTCAGTAAGGAGGCCTTTGTCCATAGCTAAAAGGATGCATTCAATGAAGGCTCAAAGTGCAGTGGAAATGTTACAGCCAGACCAGAAACCATATTGCTTGGAAAGAGAAGGCAATATTGACTTACATGATTTTAGAACTGATTAAAGACCAGCTTTTCTAAGAATTTTCCAGGGGTTGCGAGGATGTAGATTGGATTTTGTGGCAGATATCGATATATTGGACATACAGTTTTGAGTTAAGCAAAGGTTGTAAATATGTAGCAGAGGAGTAACAATGTACTTCCTACATTGGAATATGAGCATGGGGAGAGGGTATCTGCCCCCGCAGACAAGTCAAGTTTTAGGTTTTCAAGAAGTATAATATCTTTGATCACAATCATTTTAAAGTAGAAGAGGGGAGTATAAGTGGGAGGTGAGGGAGAGGTTTAGTGAGGGAGTGAAGTATGTGAGCTGCTGGAGGAGAAGGTAGAGAAATAGGTTATAAAGTCTGAGGATGAGAGAGAAGAGGAGGAAGAGTAAGCACTTGGAGGAGTTTTATAACTTGTTAACTGGCTGACCTCTTCCCAGAATTGTTTAGGGTAGGAAATGATTGTTTGATGTGTTCTCATATGATGGCTCTTATGAAGTCTAGTTGCTTGTTTGGACAGGTTTCTGAAGATTGGGTAGTATTGTCTGGCAGAAGGAGTTGGGCCAGACTTCTAGGAGTGCCATGCTTTGTCTCTGAGAGATGGG
Source organism: Protopterus annectens (assembly GCF_019279795.1). Lineage (NCBI taxonomy): Eukaryota > Metazoa > Chordata > Ceratodontiformes > Protopteridae > Protopterus > Protopterus annectens. Next base: position 1,527,354,209 of record NC_056733.1, read on the forward strand.
AGGGTCTTCAGTTTGTAAGTGAGGCAGGTGTTTTTCTTGGGTTTGTAAAGCCTTGTGACTATAGGGAAGAATGGCTCTTTTAAAATACAGAGAAGATCAATGAAGAGCTGGACAGCACTGTTAATGTCTTAGGAAGAGAATATGGAGTCCCAGTTGAGAGAGGATAGATATGTTTTTAACTTACTACTGTTTATGTTGGAAAAGTGTGATTTATGTTGGAATATCATGAGTTTTGGAGGGGACTTTTTGCCATCAAGGTGGATGTTGAAGCTTACAGGGAAGAAATAAATGAGGGGTTGTCTGTGATTATTAGATCAAGCTGTGAGTCATGTGGAAGGATTGTGTCTGGTGGATTCATAGGCAAGTTGTCTTAGACTAAATACTTTGAGAAGTTGAAGTATGCAGTTTTATGAGGGGTCAAGGAGGTTGAGGCTAAATTCAGCGAGATGAAGAAGATTTTTGGTGTTCCAAACAGAGGAGGTTAGTGCTTGAACTGGCTATTAAGCATTTGTAATGAAGCAAGAGGAGGAAGATAGGCAACAGTTAGAAGAATCAGAGAACTAAACGGGGAGTGGATTTGTGTTAATAACCAATTTGGAAGGGAATCTGAGGACACATTAGTTTGAGCAAGGGGATGTATGTTGATGTCTGAATTCAGAAGAAGGAGAATACCTCTTCCTTGCCTTAAGCCAGGCCTGGCACCAAGAAAGTAATCAATAGCCTGAGAAGACATGTTGCATGAAGGGATCTTGTGGCTTATGCCATGATTCTGTGATAACACTGATTTGGGGATTGTGAACAGCGATCAAGGAGTTTAGCTGGTCTGTTTTATTTTGAATCCCTTTTGTATTGATAACAAAGCAGGACAAAGGTTTTGAACATGTATTTAACTCAACGTTGCTACATGAGAGCAAGAAATGGAGCAGGGGTTGTGAACTTTATGAGGAATTTGGGAAGTTTAAGGGGTGCATTTAATGGTAGATGGATGCCAGTTAGAGAGGAAGAATTGTGTATGTGCAGAATGGTATGAGGAGTCCATGGTGTAGCAGTGGAGGTGAGCAGTGTATAGGGGTTTGTAGTAATACTGGAGGGTAGAGTGAAGAGGACGTTGCAGAGATTATAACAGCTTTAGGGTAAATGGTGTTGAAATGCATTTATTTGAGGTGAAGATGTTTAAGAGTGGTGAGTGCTTGGGTGAGATGGTCAGTAGTAGGAAGAAGCAGAAAATGTGAAAGACATTTTCTTTGACATTTCTTAAACAATAAATTTAATGGTATATGGAAATTTAGTATGTGTTCCTATTATGGAGGAAAGTGGGATATAGGTCTTTAGGTGGGCACAGTTAATTGGGAGGAGGGGTTGAGGAATAAGCTGAAGAAATGAAGGATTTTGTGATGGGGAGGGGATCTGGAGGTGGGAGGGGAACAAACGAGGCAGAGAATTATGCTCAGCATAATTCAAACTGAGTAAGCTCAGACTTCTCAGGGCCTATCACAGTTACCAGCTCAGTCTTCTCAGGGCCTATCACAGTTACCAGCTCAGTCTTCTCAGGGCCTATCACAGTTACCAGCTCAGTCTTCTCAGGGCCTATCACAGTTACCAGCTCTCTTGCAGCCAGTTTAACAGAATTAATATAACTAAAACAGACCACAACCACTGTGTGTGCTTGACTATATTATTACTTAGCTATTAGAAAAAATTAAAATACCAAGCAGTGTGTGCTAATACGGGAAAAGAGTAGCAACAAGGGCACTTAAGTAATTTCCATGGTCACACAAAACATAAAAACTGTTTTAGACTTTCAAATTTTTAGGTAGATTGCTGCAAAATAATACAAAAGCCGGCATTTTGTGTGTGTGTGTGTGTGTGTGTGTGTGTGTGTGTGTGTGTGTGTGTGTGTGGGGGGGGGTGTTGCATGCCATGTTAAAAAAAGTTGTAGCAGAGACAAACATACTTCAGGCAGAGTTGCAGATCAAATCTTTATCCTAAGTCCTATAAAAACATAGATGGCAGGAGAGGGAAAGAGGTGATAACTGCTTTGAATAAAACATGAAATTTGTTACCTGATGTAGAAGCATATGAAATATTCGTGTTTACAACTTGCAAAAATATAAATGTAACATCTATGCTGTGTTTCATAAAACTGTGTGCAAAAGTCATATTTTACAATAACATCTTTAGATTCACTGTACTATATATTGGTATATTTACGGTTTGCCTAAGCTATCTATACCTCTAAAGGATATGCTGGATCAAAAGTGTTCAGTAATGCCACAGTCAGTGATGCAAATCTGATATACCTACAATCTTTTTTCAGAAGTTTATTTTCTACACTACTTTGCAGATTTTGAGTTGAAGATCTTACACGCTATTATGTTCACCACAAAAGTACTAACTCTTTTAGGAAGCTGTTAAATACATCTTTTGATCTCAGTTAAATGCAGAAATATACTGCCATACATGTTAAGTTATTTCTTTCTACATAACAGTATGCAATATTATGAAGAATGTTGCTAGCAGAAATTTAATATGGCAAAGGGCATTCCGCTGGCACCAGGATATGCCATGGTTGTATAGCCTGATGGGGAGAAGACTGCATATTTAAAAGAAATGAAAATGAAGAATACACACATGCAAACACACAAACACACACACACACACACACACACACACACACACACACACACACACACACACACACACACACACACACACACACACACACACACACACATACATACACACACACACACACACACACACACACACACATACATACATACATACATACATCTATCTGGATCTATATTATATTATTGAAAGCCGGCAATTTTGAAGCTGATATTGTCGACACGAGAATAGCGAAAGCACACAACATCGAATGTGTAAACGGAAATCTCCGTAAGGGGAGATTTCCGTTTACTGCAATGTAGTGTGGGGTGTGGGGCCCCCCTGCTTAAATCCGTTAGGGTACTTTTTTCTTTTTTTTTGTTGTTGTTTTTATAAGTTCGATGTTTGAAGACATCGACCATATTTTGTTCGATGTTTTCAACTGTCGATCTTATAATATAGACCCCATCTATCTATCTATTTATCTATCTATCCATCTATCTATCTATCTATCTATCTATTTATCTATCTATCTATAAATAGATATCTAGATACACATATTTGTTAAGTACTGATGGTGAGTTTGATTGGAACTATAAATTCATTTTTCAGGTATTATGAAGATATATAATATAAAATATTGTAACACACACATATGGAGCTGGAAATTGTTGATAACTGGCAACGAAAGACCAAAAGAAAGACAAAAAAAACATGTATGCTTCAAGACATAAAGTTGCAGGCAAAACACATGTTTTTTCACAGGGGTTCAAGCCCCTATGTATCCACCACACCCACGTACTAATTAAATACATCAACTCTGAAATGACATATTCTCCAGCCATGGTATTACTGCCTCCCTACACCACTATCATTGTCAACCAGCTGACCTGTCAACCAAAAAGGGCAGGTAGGAAAGCTGCTGACTAACAGTTGATCAATATATCCTAACACATATATACATGGAGCATGTGCAGAATAAGTTGCATATATCCATGGGCATGTGCAGAATATGTTGCATATCCTTGGAGCATGTGCAGAATATGTTGCATATATACATGGAGCATGTGCAGAATATGTTGCATATATCCATGGAGCATGTGCAGAATATGTTGCATATATCCATGGAACATGTGCAGAATATGTTGCATATATCCATGGAGCATGTGCAGAATATGTTGCATATATCCATGGAACATGTGCAGAATATGTTGCATATATCCATGGGCATGTGCAGAATATGTTGCATATCCTTGGAGCATGCGCAGAATATGTTGCATATATCCATGGAGCATGCACAGAATATGTTGCATATATCCATGGAGCATGCGCAGAATATGTTGCATATATCCATGGAGCATGCGCAGAATATGTTGCATATATCCATGGAGCATGTGCAGAATATGTTGCATATATCCATGGAGCATGTGAAGAATATGTTGCATATATCCATGGAACATGTGCAGAATATGTTGCATATATCCATGGAGCATGTGCAGAATATGTTGCATAGATCCGTGGAGCATGTGCAGAATATGTTGCATAGATCCGTGGAGCATGTGCAGAATATGTTGCATATACACGTGGAGCATGTGCAGAATATGTTGCATATATACGTGGAGCATGTGCATAATATGTTGCATATATCCATGGAGCATGTGCAGAATATGTTGCATATATACATGGAACATGTGCAGAATATGTTGCATATATCCATGGAGCATGTGCAGAATATGTTGCATATATCCATGGAGCATGCACAGAATATGTTGCATATATCCATGGAGCATGTGCAGAATATGTTGCATATATCCATGGAGCATGCACAGAATATGTTGCATATATCCATGGAGCATGTGCAGAATATGTTGCATATATCCATGGAGCATGTGCAGAATATGTTGCATATATCCATGGAGCATGCACAGAATATGTTGCATATATCCATGGAGCATGTGCAGAATATGTTGCATATATCCATGGAGCATGCGCAGAATATGTTGCATATATCCGTGGAGCATGCGCAGAATATGTTGCATATATCCATGGAGCATGTGCAGAATATGTTGCATATATCCATGGAGCATGTGCAGAATATGTTGCATATATCCATGGAACATGTGCAGAATATGTTGCATATATCCATGGAGCATGTGCAGAATATGTTGCATAGATCCGTGGAGCATGTGCAGAATATGTTGCATAGATCCGTGGAGCATGTGCAGAATATGTTGCATATACACGTGGAGCATGTGCAGAATATGTTGCATATATACGTGGAGCATGTGCATAATATGTTGCATATATCCATGGAGCATGTGCAGAATATGTTGCATATATACATGGAACATGTGCAGAATATGTTGCATATATACATGGAACATGTGCAGAATATGTTGCATATATACATGGAACATGTGCAGAATATGTTGCATATATACATGGAACATGTGCAGAATATGTTGCATATATACATGGAACATGTGCAGAATATGTTGCATATATCCATGGAGCATGTGCAGAATATGTTGCATATATATATGGAGCATGTACAGAAAATGCTGACGTTTGTAGTTTTGATGTTCTTACATCAATATAAATATAAGTAGTCATTTGACCAGATATTGGAGATCCATATATATATATATATATATATATATATATATATATATATATATATATATATATATATATATGTAAGGAGAGAGAGAGAGTGAGGGAGAGGGGAAGAGGGGGAGAGAGAGATGGAGTGTATACATTCATTTGATTATATGCACAGCTAATCAAATTGTGATATGATCTATATAATGCACATGCTAATTTCCAGGGTTGCTACTTTTTCTTCCTAGTCAACTGAAATGTTTGTGGTGCACTCCTAGTCATTAGGTACTTTCTTCCCTGAACACCCCCAGCCAGGGACCTGCTGAGTTCGTCTGTGACAGGATATATTAGTAAATTAGATATATTTCTGAAGATATTTTGACTAGTCATTCAGGACACTGAACTTTGTTTTCCTTTATTGTTACAAGCTTCTTCTCATGGAATTATTACCATTTTTATCAGTTGTTTTATTATATCTCCTCTAATAAGCCTCAACATTTCATGCTGGTACTTTGCTCTCCTTAATTTGTGCAAATATTTGCAAAGAATTCATTTAGAACCCACCTGTCCTCCTTCGTCCTTACACAACTTTGCCACAATTTGCATGTAGACTTATTTCAGTCTGAACTTTCCTCCTTGTCCTATGTACCTGCTGACCCCCCCCCCCTTTACTTTTCTTGATGAGTAACTTTGCATGTCAGTTTAGGCTCTGTTCATCTTAATGGCTACCATTATCCTCACTTCTCATGCAACTTCCCCCATTTGTCCCTTAGTCTTACATTTTCTGTATATTCTTTCCTTATCCCAGGCACTTTCCTTGGGGATTTGTAAGTCACACTAATTTTCTTCTTTCAGACATTCTTTTTCTCCCAAGTAATTGACAATTCTCTCCAGATGCCCTTTTTATGACCACGTTCCCTTGCATATCCCCTCTTTTTTCCCATGCTGATCTGTACAATCGTTTCTGCTTTATCTTAATACAACCCTCTGCTTTCTGAGACAAATATGTTAGCTCCACACCTAACCTCCTCTATTCTTACCACGAGCCGCACTGCGGCATGTGCAGTGTCACTCAGTGATGCCCTCATCTTTACCTCTTTCAATCCATTCTGATATGCACAACACAACATGCAGTTGCCCACTTTCCCTGATACTGTTGCAATTGCCTTGGCTTGATACATCGCTTGCCCTATATTTTGCCCGATGGTGACATTACACTCTGGTTTGGCTATTCCAAGTTAAATTCACTCATTATAATTTTTCTTCTTGTACCTCCCACTTTTTTCTTCTATTCTTTACATGTTCACCTTCCCTTCTGGCTGAATTTGGTTGGTTAGTCAGTTGTAAACTACCATAGTGCACATTCTGATCATTAACCCAATAACATTTGAAATCCTTTCATCTTCCCCTTCTATTGCTCTTAAATCCTTTGTTTTCTAGTATTATGCACCTAATCCCCTCCTTAATATATGTCAGTGCTTCTCCTGATTACTGATGTTCATCATACTGATCACTGCTGTAATAACCTTAGCTATATGGGTTTTACTCTGCCAAGGATATAACAGCTGGACAGCTTCCAAAGATATAGGGCACCTTCCATGCAGCCAAACTGTCAGGCAGCTCAAGCTGAGCTGACTAAAAGACAAGTTTGGTCACTAAACCTTTCTGAGCTTTACTGCAGTGCCACCAAAGAGTACACTCATCTGAGGCTTTTGATGATTGCTGATCAGCGCTTTCCTTTACTGGGCAGGTAAGTTCCCTCTGGGGAAAAAAAAACTTCCATTTTCTTAATTTTGTTCACGTTTCATTACTTTCCTCTTCAGGAAAGTTATTTTAAATCTAGAAATGGTTGAGACTGTAATGTACTTTTTTTCTGTCCATTTAAAAATGGTGCAAAGTAACTGAATTTTTTTTCTGTGGAGAAATTGCGTTTATTTTACTTATGTGGGGCTACCATAGTGTTTTAAATTGCTTTTTCTGTCAAAAAAGTAACTTTTATGGACTGATAATATTTACTGGCAATTACTGTTTGTCTTACCTGGGAATAAGGCACCATTTTCAGCTTGACCAGTGAGCAGACTGCCAGTCCCACAGTTGGTCCTTCTTCCAGCCAAAAGAAAAAATAATAATCTAACAGCCCTTGCCACCACAGTACGCTAGTAATTTGCCTCAGTTGCAGGTGGGTGACTGCTGTGGCTATTTTTTGTAATTTAGACCACTCATCTTTTACCCTGGCTTCCACTGGTGTAGCCTTTACAGCCACTATGAACTAGGGGAGGGGGTTAGCCATGTCCTCTACAGCTGTTGGGTTCCCCTCAGTGGGCAAGAGAGAGCCATTGTTGTTGGTCCTTGGAGAGAGAGAACAGGGAATGTTTCCTTGTTGTGTCAGAATGCTGTGCTCATCCCTGGGGAAGCTGCTGCTGCTGCCAATAGTAACATGTTTGGCCCCGTTTTTCCAGTCAAAAAGAAACAGAAAACCATGCATTTATCTACTGATCAATTTTCTTTGCCTAGAAGGAGCTTACTGGGTCTGGCTCAGGGTTTAATTCAGATTGTTAAACTTGTAAAGTAGTTTCTGGTAAAATAAAGAGATTTCCCCTTTTCCTGAAGAGATTCAAGCTTCTGAATCTGAACAGGAAACTGCATAGACAGATACATTTTTTTCCTCTGATTTCTGATTCAGACACAGAGGAGAGCTCAGTTTCTAATTCTCCCTGTGGGGCTTTTCTTTCTGTGAGACTATTATTAGAATGTGCCGGAGTTTTCAATGAGAGAACACTGAGGTTTCTCAGTGCTTCAGAAAATAATATGGTTGTTCCAGAAGAATTTCCCAGAATTTACACCCATTCCTCTTGTTCTGTCTGCTTTAGATAATGTGTGTGGTACTGCCTGAATTTTTCCTGATACTCTTCCAGCTGCCCCTAAAAAAGGCAGATAGGATGCATAAAGTTCTTTAAATTTTTAAATTTGTATATACCATTCCCAAACCTGACCCACCAGCTATAGTTTTAGTAGATCCTTCAGTTTTTAAGCACTTAGTTAATTCCGATGCTACTCTTAACGATAAGGATGGAAAAATTAATGATAGGTGTAGAAAAAAAGTGTATACTTCTGCAGCTTTGATTTTCAGATGTTTGAATTGTCATTCTCATATGTTAAAAATTTGTGAAAGTATGTGGAATGTTTTATCTGCATTTTCTTCTTGTATTTAAAAATCTGCTTTAAATAGCTTAGTTTTTTTTATGGAATAGGTCACTACTTATTGTTTGCAGTGTGTGTATGACTCTGCTGATAATTCTTCCAGGCCTTTGACCACTGGTAATGTTTGAGGAGTTTGCACAGCTGCATTCTCGGAACTTCCTAGATAATGTTAAAAATGAGATTTTAAATTTTCCCTTGAATAGAGATCTAGTTTTTGAACCCTCTGCTGCAGAAGTGATCAAAAATGTGATGAAAGAAGCAAGTTGATCCAAAGAATCTCTATTTTTCACCTATCCTTTTCCACATTTTCAAAGGGATTTTCTATCTTCTCATCCAGTTTTGGTAAAAAACAGAATTACCAGTCCCAACAAAATATAGCTAAGCAGAAGTTTAAGAAGAAATATCAAGGGTGGTCCAAAAGGAAGCCTCAAACCTCCTAAAGCCAAGGACAGTCCAATAAGTCTGGATGTCTGTTCAAAAGACATTGTGACTCCCTCTCACCCTGGCCCTTTTTTCTTCCATAAAGTCTGAATCTCCATTTTTCTCCTTGGCAACAGATTGTATCAGACAAATGGGTTATGAAAATCATTTGTCAAGTTTACAGATGGCTGTGGGAAGAAATTCCTCCTTCCCATGGGGTCATTCATAATCCCTCAGATCAGACTCCTTTGTTTCTACTGGCTCTTCATCACATGCTGTCCCAATAAATGATACAACCAGTTCTGCCTTCCCAGGTGGGGAACAGATCTTATTCTAGGATGTTTACAACACTAAAGGAAAAAAAAAAAACAGTTCTGGATCTTTATTTTCTAAACTTGCTTGTGATAGTGCCTAAACTCAAAATGATGTCATTTCGCAACCTGTTACTTCTTCCTCTTTCAAGTTTCCTGGCAAAATTAGACATGTAACATGCTTATCATCACATCCCTATTCAACCAGACCTCAGATGCTTATTGAGGTTTGGGTGTCTGCATCACATTATCAAATGTCTGCCTTAGCCTTTGGACTATCCACTGCACCAAGAATGTTCACAAAGTGTCTAGCTCTAGTTATACTTCATTGCAGGCTACACGATATCCACATTTTTCCATATTTAGATGACTTCTTTATCTTTGCGGGGTATTTTCCAAAATGTCAGGAATCTCTGTCTCTTTTACAAGCTAGGATTCCAAGAGAACATTCAAAAGTCTTCCTTGACTCCATTACTCAGAATTGTGTTCCTGGGATGTCAACTAGCCACCTCAGGTCAAACAGCTTTTCTTCCAAAAAAAAAAATCTTTATCTAGATTTATTTCTAAGTTTTTCAGCTTTTCCACTCAGACTTCGGTCACTGTGAAGGAATGCTGCAGAATTTTGGAGCTCATGGCATCTATAATTCTCATGATGCCACTGGTAAGACTCCACATAAGAAAGATACAATGGTATGTGAAATCTCTTTAGTCCCAGAATCAACATCTTTTATATCTTTAAATCCCACTGCTGCAGTTTGTCAGAAGACAACATTTTTTGTGGAGACAACAGATATCCTTAAATTTAGGTCTCCTCTTCTCCTTCCCTTCTCCAAAGCAGTCAGACACCAAAGAAGTTTCAGACTTTGCTTAGGGAGCAGTTTTGGAGGGGTAAAAGTTCAGGAGGTGTGAGACACCACAGAGAGATGACAATATATAAATATCAAAGAGATGCTTGCCCTGATCAAGGCACTCGACTCCCGGAACCATCTATGGTCCTTGAGACCTCTTCAAGGGCTATAAACAATACCACAGTCATGTGGTACATCATCAAGCAAGGGGAATCAGGCCATATCCTCTTTGCAAAATAGCCATGTTAGCTTTGTATATAACTTCACAGCACAATCTCACTCTAAAGGCATCCTACATTCCATCAGAGCAAAACTGTGAGGAAGAAAAACTGAACAGGATCAGAGCAAACCATCATGAATGGAAAATAGAGCAGGGGATCTTCCATATGATACATCTGTGAAGCATTCCTTACTAGACCTCATTGCCTCTGTCTCCTCTCTGAACAATCAACTGGCAAAATTCTGCTCTAGGACAACATGCAAGAAGGCCTGGAAGACTGACACAGTTTCTTTTCCATTCCACTAATATCCACGGTACTTCTGGATATTCAGAAGCAATCCCCGAAGATCACTGTGGTGGTTCTTTTCTTTTGGAAATGACCAGGGGCAATAACTAGAAGCTTTCTCACAGACTGGATCTACTCACACAAGAAGAGAGGTGTTTGACATACTCCAATACCAATCAACTTCAACTGACTGCCTAAATTAAATGGTCTTAAATTATTTTAGGCACCTGTTTACTGAGGATGTGTAGCAGGAGGTAATGGTGGCGAGAACACCTGCTAAAATAAAATCATATAATAGCAAATGGAAAAGGTACTAGTTGGTGCCAACAACCTAATCTGGTTGTGCTCTGGTTGTACAATATTTGTGTGAGTTATTATCCTATGGTCTTTCTTATTCTTCTGTCAAGATTCATGTATCGACAATTTCAGCATGTCTGCTCATGGAGCCTCTTTTTTCATTGCAGTCTCATATCAAAATATTTTTGAAAGGGATTTTGCATAATAGGCCTACAAGAAAAATAGTGGCCCCTCCTTGGAATCTTAATTTTGTGTTAGAGAAGCTAACATTTGCTCCATTTGAACCAGCTAACCTGGATGACTTTAAGTTCTTAACATGGAAAACATTTTTATTGATTGTTCTGACCTCTGCAAGAAGGGTTCCAAGCTCTTAGGGTGAGTCAACCATATCTCATTTTCCATAGGGCTAGGGTTTCATTGATAACTAATCCTTATTTTATGCCTAAACTGGTATCAAGGTTTACTTTGGGAAAAACTATCTATCTCTCCATTTTTTTTCCTGAACCTAAAAATAAGGGAGAAATGATACTCCATATGTTGGATGTCCACAGACATGTCAGGTATTATCTTGACAGGACTAAATCTTTTAGATCTTTGGATTAATTGCTCATTTCTTGTGAATGCAAGAAGAAAGGACAATCTGTGTCAAAACAGACTATTTCCAAATGGATGTCCAAGGCTATTACCTTTTGTTATACTCACCATAACAAAACTATTCCAGGCAGGGTCAAAGGCCCACTTTACCAGGGCCTTGGCTTCATCTGTGGCATTTTTGGAAAGGGTTAAAGTCTAGAAGTATTTTAAAAGCTGCAACTTTGCCCTCTGTACATACTTTTACAAAACAATGTAAGTTTGATTCCTTCTGTATGTCCAGATCAAGCTTTGCTGGGACCATTCTCCAGAGGCCACTGGACTATTTCCCTCCACCTCTCAAATTTAGTTAGCTAAGGTAGTCTACCCATGATAGCTATGGCTATTGCAGTATTGATCAGTATGATAAACATTGTACAATTGTGTAAGTAAACCTTACCATAACAGTACATGTCCAAATGGTTTCTGCTGCAATAGCTGCTCCCTCCCTCCATCCCCTTTGTTTTTTGGTATGTTTTTTTATGCCAGGGTATGGACATTTACTTTTTGTTCTTCCAATAATTTTCCTTTCAGGGCTTAGCCTCACTCCATCTGCTGGCGGGAAAGCACTGAAGGGCTTTGCACTCAACCATATGTATTAGTCAGCTCAGCTCAAGCTGCCTGACAGTTTGGGCATGTTGGAGGTGCAACTGAAGCTTGGGATGCCGGCTGATTGTTATATCTTTAGCAGGATAGAACCCAAATAACTAACGCTACTGCAGCAGCGATTATTCAAACAGCTACTGTTATGGTAAGGTTTACTTTCACGACTTTACTTTCCTGTGACCACTAAAACATACAAACACAGGAACAATTATCCTGAAGAAGTCTTTTTTGCCATTTACCCAGGTTTTTATTAGGTCCATCACAGCAAATTGCTTTTGATATGACTACACCTATGTAGTCTACTCAAAATGTAGACAGATCTGAAGATTGAACTCAACACATTGTAACAATGGGCAGCAGCACATTTCAACAGAATGTCCATTGTTTTTTTGCTTACACTGGAACGAACGTAAATCATACTAAACAGTGGCTGCTTAAAAGAGCTCAACTAATTGTGAATATCTACATTGTATGCATCACAGGGTAAAAATGCACATGGAGTATCTTGTCTCCTGAATGCCTAAATGCTATAGTTTGTGGTTAGATAGCTGCCAAAATGATAATTTACAGCTATGTTCACTGTCTTTGCTGAGATCCACTAATGCAGTTTCATATATGCATGTACATACACAAAAAAGTTAGTGTGTATGTTTTAAATGTGTGCATGTGTGCATAACCTAGCAGTGGTAAATGTTATGATGTGAAGATGAATTTTTATTTACAATTTCAGCATGTTATTTGCATTTAGCTACACTCTTGCTGCATTAATAATGGTGCAGAAGGCTGTGTTGTTCTATTCCCACACCAGGGAGATTAATGTTTGATACTGCAGTGCAGCATACGGTTGGTGCAATTGCTGAGTCATCAATGTCATGAAAATCTCTTTAAACGTCTATATCTATGCTACTCATTAGAATAAAAAAAAGTTTGCACACTGCAAATGCAAAAACAAACTTACATCCTAAAAATACTGTAGTCTGCTTTAAACAGCCACGTGTGTGCGTGTGCGTGTGTGTGTGTGTGTGTGTGTGTGTGTGTGTGTGTGTGTGTGCGTGTGTGCGTGTGTGTGTGCGTGTGTGCGTGTGTGTGTGTGTGTGTGTGTGTGTGTGTGTGTGTGTGTGTGTGTGTGTGTGTGTGTGTGTGTGTGCTTGTGTGCACATGTGTATAACTATTATTACATTTGATGATAGGAGCATTTTCACAGTTGCTAACAAGTTTACTTCCTGCTAGAAAAAAATATCAGCAAATACATACTCCTGTATCATGTCAGGTTCTTTTAAAAGTAGGGCTTAGATCTGCAGGGATTGTCTCATTTAATGTAAGTCTCCCAGGCAAGAAACCAGTCATATGGCACTGAGGAAAATGAACCAGTGACAGATTACCCAGGGGAGAAGCTAAGTATAAAGTCACTTCCTTACAAGAAATGAATGAGCTACAATAAATTGCAGAGCTAAATTTTTGAACAAAAATATGGATTTTACCAGGTTCCACTGCAGGAGAAGAGCTATTATTATTATTTTTTTTTAAACTTTTATTGAATTGTCACTTGTGACATATCTCTTATTCTTTTGCTTTTGTTATTTTGAATTGGGAAAAAAGAAGATAGAGATGCTTGTTGTTCCTTCCTCACCAACTAAATCTTCAGTCTTCTAATCAAATAACACGGATTAAATAAAAATGTGAAAGGAAACGCAAAAAAGAGAGCAAAGTAAAGTGCATACCTGAATGTAGTTATACAAGGTTTAAATAAGGAAAGAATAACTTAGTACAATCATGGCTATACTTAACACAAACACCTCTCTTCAGTATGTTCAAGCTGATAACCTGGTGCATTTCAGCTTGTGGTCATCTTAGTTGTTTTAATTGTAGCAACACTCTCCAAAAAAGCTACCTCAGAGGCACCTTGTACAATTCTGATACAGATATAGACTATAAGTTAAAAAAAAAAAGGTAGAAGCATTAGAGAACTATGTTGAGAATACAAGGGAAGTATATTATGTTTACACTATACTGTGGAAATTAAAAGTATTATACAAACACACATGCACAGAATCAAGTGGAATAAAGACTGCATGACTTGAGTTTTAGAATTTGTTTCAGCTTGTGTACTCTAACTGGAGGTGTTGATAGAATGGGGGGTGAGAGAACTATATTTAATTCTAAATCCATTTCCTTGTTCATAGTTTCATCCGTGTATACCAAGCATGCATTTCAGTGGACCACTGAGACACCAAGACAGCTAAGCCCATTACACCTAGAAAAATTCACCCTTACCATTCAGGAGTGCTACACTATATACACCTGGGGTGAATTTACAGTTACATATACGATTGTTCAAGGTTAGTCTTAAAGGCAGGCACCATACTGTTTTGCTTAACATGTGGGGAGGAATATACCATAAATAGAGTATACATTGAAATTGTAATCCTGGAAACCAGCAGGTTTTGTTTTTGTGTCAGCGAATGTGGTGGTCCTTGGTATGTGTATTCATTTTGCTGCTTGCCTTATGCAGGTATAGGAGAGGTAGGAATAGATCATTGTGAGGAAGCCTTTGTGAGTATTGTGATGGGGCTATTAGTCTGCCAGCGTAGCTTATATTTAGCCCACTAACTTTCTTGGTTAGGAATCTTTGGGACCTTTCTAGTTGGGCACGAGCTTTGTCGAAGTACATGCTGAAGGGGCACCATAATCACTTATGGACTTGAGGGAAGTATGCAGAGGAATTATGACCTATTTATTCCTAGATAATATGCCTTTGGATATCAGGTGTACCAGATAGAATAATTTCCTTATAACTAACATCTGTATTGGGGCTCAAACTATTTAGGTATGAATACAAGAGAGAGTTCCATATTGCAATCTGAAGAGTTATATGCATATCTACATATTTGTGTATATATATATATATATATATATATATATATATATATATACAGACACACACACACACACATATATACATATATATATATATATATATATATATATATATATATATATATATATATATACATATATATATATATATATATATATATATATATATATATATATATGTATATAAATACAAAAAATATGAGTGTCACTAGATAGGGAAGAAAATATCTAGCTCTTGACAGTAAAGAAAAAAGACAATAGCAGCAAAGTGCACAAATGCATATTATACTGTAACATTGTTTGAAACACCTTTTGATTTGCAACATAAGGAATACAGGATCACATATACTTTCATCATGCACCATGCATGTTCTGCCTGTATCATCCTAGATTTTCTCTGAGTACCTAAGTTTTATCTACCTTTCTGAAATATTCCAGTCAATTGGCTACTCCAAATTGCCCATGTATATTTATTTAACACTGCCATTGTGGTCTGTATACTGCATGAGAAGCATGTATGATGGATTTATTCACTAACGCAGCTATAAGAAAATTGGGAAAATTAGGTTTCTATTGTGGATTTCTATCTCTGGAGATTTTCTTCCCATGCTTCCAGACATCCCAATAAACAAACAAGCAAACAAACAAATATATACAATATTAGATAAACTTCACATGTCACAGCAATGTCAGTGGCACAACAGGTAGCACATTCTCCTTTAGTGCAAAAGGCTGTGTGCTCTATTCCCACAGCAGGTAGATTGATTTTGGACACTGAACTGCAGCATAATGGGGGGTGCTGTACTTCTGAGTGTGCCATCCTTCAAATGAGACATTATAAATGGAGGTCTCATCTGCTTAAGTTGGTGGTAGCTCAGCTGGATGTAACAGATCTCATGGCACTTTCATAGCACCTATCAAAAGTGTGAAGTTCCCAAAAGCCTTGGCCAACTTTCCCCTAGTAGTATAAATGCTACCTTGGGTCTTCCCTGAAAAGAGCCTGCTAGCCTAGTGGGATTAAACCAATCGACTAAGGATAAACAAGATAAATAAATATCGGATGCATTGGGTTGGGTTGTGTGATCAATGCCTAGGTCACTGGATTGGGCTAGTGGGGGGTAGTACACTTGCCATTTCAAGCAACTGTCAACAAGCAAGTATATCAGAATCTAACAGCAAGTGAGCACATGCAATAGACCCATGTCTGGATAGTGCTATCATTTCTAAATGTGTTGTAGTTACTGTGGCAAAACATTAAGCATAGCACTGTCTACTTTTTTCATTTAGTATTCTATTCCTTCTACATTTCATTGCAGCTAGTTTTATTTAATTATTCTTTCAGATCAAAAATGATCAACACTTGTTCAAAGACGAACAGACTCAAGTTTACTTATGCCATCCATTTAAATGCACATACTTTCAGAGTTAAAACTAAAGTTGCCTCACATAACATCCACTTCTTTCTGCCTGAGCCTCACAGAAATACAACTTGTACTTAAATAACATATTATTAAAATCATTCATCAAGTCTGTTATAGTCACAAATTATTAGTATTCCATTCTCATTGCAAGCACATTTATCACTAACATGGTGAACAAATAGTGACAAACTCTTAAAACAGCACTAGGAAAATTTAAAATAAAAACATAGCTTACTTAACTTAATAGCTAATTATAATACAATGTGCCAGATAAAAATAGAGACAGAGATTGTTATAGATATGCAAAAATGAACAGGGCTATGGACATACTTTCTCTTATAATCTCACAATCCAGCAATCACAGCATTGCCTACTATATAAGTGCATTTAATTTCTTTCTTTCTATTTCTCTTTTTTTTCATATTCTCACACTTTTGGAGAGAGACAGAATTACACTATATTATTAAAAATAACTGATTAGATTTGAACAATATTTTTTGGGGAAGATTAGTTTAAACTTAACAAAGCTAGGTTAGGTGATGGAATTTGTGGTGTGTGTGTGTGTGTGTGTGTGTGTGTGTGTGTGTGTGTGTGTGTGTGTGTGTGTGTGTGTGTGTGTGTGTGTGTGTGTGTGTCTGAGGATATAATCCATCAGCCTCATATCTCAAACTGCAGCCTTGCTGGTTCACATCTCTTAGAGCACAACTTACTTTAATCTTATTGTTCACAATACCATTCTTGTGGTAAATAACTCTGAGGATACAGTCTTTATGGAGAATGTACATCAAGATTCACCCCTTGACTCACCTTACTGATGCACGCAAACCATAGCCCTGACACTACCTCTGCCCCTAATGCTAAACATAGACAGTAATTTATGAAAATCTCTTTTCCTAACAGTAGTACAAGTGGGTCTATATCACGTTGTCGAACTGTTAAAAGTTCGAACTTCATATGGTCAACACCATATGATCGAACTTTTACAAGTTCAAACATTTCAATGGTGATCTCCGTACAGTGCAGAATGGGAAGATTTCCCTTTTCTGCTCTGTAGTGCGATCTCAGAGTTGATATATTTAAAGAGCGGGGGAGTGTGGTGAGTGCAGCCTCCCATGCGGAGGGTGCAGGGGGGGCTTGCCCCCCTGCTTAAACCACTCAGGTAGGTTTTTTCTTTGGCTTATTTTTTTTTATTACATTTTTCGAACTTTTAAAAGTTTGATCATAAGTTGTCAACCATATGATGTTCGAACTTTTAAAAGTTCAATTATGTAATATAGATGCATACAAGACACTCAGACACACACACACACACACACACACACACACACACACACACACACACACACACACACACACACATATACCAGTCTAGTGTCATTAGTTCATTCAATCTAATAGAGAACATTTGTGAAGGCCAACCATCTCAGATTCTTAACCTTGAATTAACAGCTTTCTCCAATTCCACTTTACTGAAAAAAATTCTAAGCTTTCTTCCCCCATTTCATGTAAAAATCTAGTCCAGACAAAGATTTGCTGTATCCAGGACTGTTTGTAAGGTCCTGGGTCCTGAGCCCCCTCCCCACTGGCTTAACTAGGGTCAAACTATTCCTGGCGCCATAAAGTCTGCTGTTCAAATTTTCCCTTGCAACTAGCCAACTTTTTAGTTTTAGCACTCAAATCTGTTTCTTTGCGCTCAGCACTTGTTCAGAACTTGTAGTAAGCACTAAATAAGCTACAAATTACTACAGCACTCAACTTTCCTCACTTGTCTAGAGGAAAACAGTTTTTAGTACTTAATAAATAATCCACTATCCAGGCATGTCTAAAGGTCAGCTCCCGGTGTTTTCTCCTGTCTACCTGATGAATCTGGGCATCTTGGGGCAATGCAGCAATTGCCTCATGTACACAGACAACCCTGTCCTCCTACCACCCAACACTATGACCTGTGAGAGATGCACTTATATAGCCAAACTGGAAGCAAAGCTCTCTTCACCAAAGACTGGACTACACAGTCAAGAGAAGAAGGTAAACACTTGCACCACACCACACTCATTACATAGTCCCTCAAAACCTACACCACCGAAACACACACACTGAAGCACAAAACACATGCCTACATTCACGGAGGCTCTCAATAAAAATCTGCCTAAACAGCCGAGAACTCCAAAGCAGAAATTCAAGCAATCTCCATCCCCCCAACACAACCCAAATGACACATAGCCCATATACTCAGTGTGCCACTCAACTACAGCCCATAAGGCATAATGTACCCAACACTCTAGTCATAGGTGACTCTGTAGTCAGGCACACTGATGTTCCACTCACCAGGCTAAACAAGGAGAAAGTTACTGTCAGCTGCCTGTTGGGTACCAGGATCCACCACATAACCCACACACTCAGGTCACTCCACAACAAGTACAAATATGACTCCGTCATTGTCCATGTTGGTGTGAATGACCTGAGATGTACCTCCTTGGACTACATGAAAAGAGACATGGAGGAGCTCTCCGATCTTGTAGCCCAGGCATGTATGACCCTAGCCCTGAGTAGCATCCTGCCATCACCCAGAATGATACCACAATACAAGGACAAAATGAATGATTTCAACAATTGGCTAAGCTTCTGGTGTCATTCTAAGGGAATCCAGTATCTGTCTGCCTGGGATGAGGGACAGCCCATGATACTTTGCCAGAGATGGCCTGCACCTGTCGCCCTTGGGATTCTGGATAATGGCAAAGGCTCTTGCTACCCCTTTTTTAGGAAAGGTTCAAATGACAAATTCACCACCCTAACAGGTACAAGCAAGCAAAATCTGAGGGTAATGCTACTCAATGCTAGAAGTCTAAACCTCAAAATGCACTCACTCGAGACAGTCTTTAAAATGGAGAACATTGACATCTGTGCAGTGATAGAGACCTGGTTCAAAGCTCCAGAGAGCACCCGTGCATTACCAGGATATAATTCATACCACACCAAAACACTAAAGGTGGAGGCATATCCATATTCATTAAGGATATCCACACCTCCAAGCTAGTTGCTCAACATAATGCATCCGAGATTATCCAAGTTCAACTAACTCTGGGCAAGACCGCAATCCAGATTATAGCTTGCTACAGACCCCCCCACCATGCCCCAGAATTCCCACTCCACTTTTCTTGATACACTGGAAAATATTAGGGTACAACCCAACACCCTAATAATGGGTGATTTCAACTACCCCACCATTAACTGGGAAAACTACTCATGTACCAAATCTTTTGCTCAACATTTTCTGGAATCCATCAATTCCAATGCCTTGGATCAACTTATCCACACCACCACCAGAGACAGCAATATCCTAGACCTGGTTATCACCAACATGGGTGACTGGTGTTCCACACCAGAGGTCAATTCCTCTTTGGTCAGATCCAACCACAAGCTAATCACCCTAGACATCCACATCCCGCTCCCACCCCCCATTAGGAAAACAACTGTAAAAAATTTCTCCAAAGCCAACTTCATGCTTCTTAAGACAGAAGTGGAAAATCTTCACGACACCCATGCAGATGGACAATAGAGGTACAACCACTGATCCTAGACAAATGCACTTTTTTAAGCACTTACACGAGTGCATGGATCGTGCTATCCCTAGCAGAACCAAGATGCTATCCTCCAAAAAAAGTAAGCCAATCTGGTGGTCTTCTGCCATAAACAAACTCTACAAAAGAACAAAGAAACTGTTGCAAAAAAGAGAAAATCCCATGATTGGAGGAACTCCCTGGTCAGCCTCAGTAAGAAGCTGAGATCCCTCATAAAATCCTCCAAAGCTAGTTATGAAAACAAAACTACCACTGATTCTAAAGACAGCCACAAAGCATTCTATAGCTATGTCAAGAATCTCAATGGCAACACTCAGATCTGCTCTGAGTTACAGCACAATGACACTAAATATACAGAACCAACTGATATTGCCAACATCCTGGCAGATAGGTTCAGTGCTAACTTTACCCCCCTCTCACCCCCTAAAGGGCCCATCTCTATACCAGAAGAATGCAAAGTTCCTGTAATCACGGCTGCACAGGTAAAAAAAACACTATCCAAAGCCAAGAACACAGCATCCATGGGACCTGACAACATCCCAGGCTGTGTTCTACATGAACTATAGAACAAACTGGCACCCCACCTAAGTACCATGTTCAGTCATAGCCTCACCTCAGGCTATGTGCCCACTGAATGGCGCACAGTGACGGTTATCCCATTCCACAAAGTGGGAGCCACCACGGACCCCAGAAACTACCGCCCCATTAGCCTAACAAGCCTGGTCTGCAAGGCTATGGAACATATCATCATGGAACTTATAAACAAGGACATTGGTAATCTCCAAACTCAGGACTCCACCCAGTTTGGGTTTGTAAAAAGCAGATCACGTCTCCCAAACCTGATAGACTTCTTTGAAGCAGTCACCAAAGCCGTAGGTGAGGATAAGGTGGTTCACACAGCCTGTCTAGATCTCGCCAAGGCTTCAGCACCATCCCCCACTCTGGAATTATAGATAAACTCACTAAACTAGGCATAAATCCCTATGTCACAAGATGGGTTGCCAACTGGCTTACTGACAGAACCCACACTGTGAAAGCAGCAGACTCCAAATCTGACTTCAGATCAGTGGCAAGTTGAGTACCTCAGGGGTCAGTCCTGGGTCCTCTTCTGTTTGGTATCTACTTCTCTGAAGTACAGGCTAACACAGAAGGTCTTAGGCTAACTAAGTTTGCAGAAGACTGCAAACCTGGAGCCATAACTGAACCTCTCAGGTGGACAGCTACTTACCACCTAATGTGTTGAAAAAGACCTGATGTCAAAGTGGTACCCAGTAACTCAAAATGAATTCCCAATCACAATAAGTCTGTGTGCTCGGGATCCAAGTGGCTAATCTCATCACAGAAGTGCTGCTTCTCATCCAGAAAAAGTCTAAATTGTTCTAAGTGGCTATCTATCTATTAGTCCTATATACATAAGTATATATATCTCTACAAGGTTTATTCATTATGTAAATATATATATGTATATATATATATATATATATATATATATATATATATATATATATATATATATATATATATATATATATATATATATATATATATATATATATATAATATATATATATATATATATATATATATATATATAATCCCAAAATGAATTTCAGAATCGAATACATCAAAAACAGAGCCTATAAATCCCGAACATCACACAAAAACACATATACAAATTCTCCTCATAAGCATACACACAACCCATACCTATACACACATATCTTATACCACAAAACACACACACTACATACCAGCAACACACACCCAAAACACCAACCCCCCAGTAATAATACAACCAGACAACCTACACTAAACAGACAATAACAATACACTGACTACACCCAAAGCTACTATTCCACACACCACACAACATCACAGTAACAAATACTTCCAGTTTTCCATAACTAACCAAAAACACAAACTTCCTACTTCAACACCTCCTACATTTCCTATTTTAAAATTCAGCCTTCTAACTTCAAGATTTTGACACATCGCTTTATGCCGGGTGAAGAAATTTGCACTTCTGGGGTTTCTTTCAGTTTTGAAATAGTTTTTAGAAATATATGTGAATTCTGAATTCATATATTCTCTCGTATATATATATATATATAATATAATATATATATATATATCTTATATATATATATATATATATATATATATATATATATACATATATACACACACAC
Organism: Protopterus annectens; assembly: GCF_019279795.1. Classification (NCBI taxonomy): domain Eukaryota; kingdom Metazoa; phylum Chordata; order Ceratodontiformes; family Protopteridae; genus Protopterus; species Protopterus annectens. The sequence goes on from NC_056733.1 coordinate 1,527,376,304, forward strand.
ACACACATATACACACACACACACACACACACACACACACGCATACCTCCACTTATACAGTAAGACAGATGATATGGCTAAGTCAAAATAACTAACTCAATAAAGCCATTCAAAAAAATGTGTTAGAAGTGGTCAAGTCATTAGTATTTATGCCCTTTGGCCGTTCATGCTCTATTTCACTGTATATCCTTTCCCCTTGTGCTCTGGCCTCTCTAACATAGATGACTCCAGTAATATACATCAACTAGTGATAGCAGCATCATAAATATGAACCAAGCCCTTACATAATGAATGCTTTACATATCAACAGCTTTACACATCTAGCTTACTACAATGCTCAGTACTAGCTTGCAAATGATATTGTAACATAGCTTTCTTTTATACACAATTGTGTAACACCTTGATCATACTCCCTACACAAAATACATCCACCCTCTCAAACTTAAAAAAAGTGAGTGTAAGCATGCATTACTAGATATATTACTAAAGCACATTTATCATGCCACAGGTGTCTTACTTCAGGTTGCTTCATATCTTTTACAGGGTTTAGAGATCACAACAATTCTAACAGTCTGGACCAAATGGTACAGTCTAGGGACAGTTTGTCCTGCACAACCTAACCGTGATTCTGACTTCACAGGAACAGAGGAAACTGAACTTCTCTCCTCTGAAATTGGAACACCGGACAACTCACTCTGAGATGAGATCTCTCTTTCTCAGGCCCCATGTGTGTTGTGTTGTAGGCTCGATCAACCATCTCAAATACTTCTGATTCCACCTAAAGACTGCTCCTTGTGATTTCACAATGTATGATCTTGGCTCTGGACAAATATTCTTCACAACACCAATCCTATCATAACTTTTGGATGTTTGCATCCTTACCACTTCTTCTTGTAATGGATTTTGCTGGTTTTGGTTTTATAGGAGGACTTCTGTGGGGGGCTTCTTCAACAGATTGGTTTTCACTGACCTGTTGTTCTTGACACATGGAACCAACAATTAACTACTGATTTGTAATATGTTTCTGGTTTGTCTCAATAGAAGTCTCTGAGCAGGTACCAAGATGTTTATCATGAGGAACATTTCTGAGATTCAAGACATTCAAAACATCACTATTATCTCGTTTTGACTTCTCTAGCAACTGTTTTGCACTTTGAACTGCACAGTCTGGCAAACCATTTGATTCATAGGTTCATAGGTAGGTACTAGGCTATTGGCCCTAGGGCCTATATAAGCCTAGCCAAAAATGTACCCTGGCTTTTGCCACCCAAGAAAATTATTTTCCTCTGCCCCTGTCGAACAGAGCTACAGAAGTGATCCCTGGGGTGAATTTCCTATTTCCCATCCAGTCATCAAGATTTTTATTGACGAGTGCTAAATAAACTGCCTCTACAAGGCTGAAACTCAAGACCGTGTACACTGTAGTCAAAGTAGTTAACCACTAAGCCATCATAGTAATTGTGGATACTCAGGACTACTTGTGGCATGAGTAAAGTCCCATTCTTCAGAATATCTTTTGAACTGTTGGCTTGTAAGCTGTGTGCCATTGTCAGAAATAATTTTGTGAAGACTAGTTTATCTAAAGTGGTTCCTTCTGTTGATGTAGCTTAGTACTATTACACACTGACCAAGACTGAACAAAGTAAGTGGTCTTTCAATGTCTTGTGGCATAGAAGGCCAAAATACTTGCTCTCTCACCCTTCTTTTGGTAGAATTGACTCCATGATGCAAAATAGTAATGTACCCTTGTTGCAAGGACTTTGGAACAATTTACTTTTGGAGCTTTCATTATGATACCTTTGTCAAACAAAATCTCATCACTGTATGGAAAATAAGGTAGCACTTCTTGAGATAAACTGGATTGCTTTGACTGCCATCCTTGACTGATAAAGTGGTTGAGCCTTTGTAAAACTGGATCTATAACTGTGTGATCTCTCATCTCATCAAGATGTGTGGAAGAAACATTTCTCACTTCCATGACTTCAAAATCAAGGTTCTCATTCGCATGCTGTTCTGTGGTGTTTCTGGGCGATTTGGATAAGGTATCAGCAATATAAAGTTTGCCTTTCTTGTAGACAAGATTGAAATTATACTTTTGCAATCTCAGCATCATACATTGCAGTCAGCCTGAAGCAGAATGCATAGGTTTTCTCAAGATAGTGACTAGAGGTTGGTGGTCTATTTCAGTCTGGATAGATCTACCCTAAACATAATCAAGAAACTTCGAACATGCAAACACAATTGCTAAAAGTTCTTTCTCAATCTGGGCATACTGCATTTCAGTTTGGGTAAGCGTTCTCTATGTATAGGAAACAGGTCGATCCTCTTGTAGAATAACTGCACCAAGACTAAATTTTGAAGCATCACAGGAAAGTGTAACTGGTTTGTGAACATCATAGCATCTGAGACTTGGTGGACTTGCAATTCCCCGTTTCAGGATATGAAATGCTCTTTGGTGTTGCTCTAATCAAGACCAGAATACATCTTTATGTGTCAGCTCTCTGAGTGGTGCTGATAGTTGGTGTAAGTCTGGATTGAACTTGCCTAGGTAGTTGACCATGCCAAGAAAACTTTGCAGGGCTTGAACATTGTCTGGACCTGGCATGTTGAGAATGCCTGTTTGCTTTGAAGGGTCTGGTCGTAGGTCTGAGCTTGTAAATAAATGACTAACAAAATCAACTTCTTGTAGCCTGGATTTGCATTTGTATGGATTGAGCTTAAGATTCACCTGACATGCTCTTTATAGAACGTTTCTGAGATTTCTGTCATATTCATCGTCATATTCACCTCCTACTAGTATGTTATCTACTGTAATAGCACAAGAATACCCAGAAAAAAAATTTCTCCATTGCACATTGAAGCACTTCACTTGCAGAATTTATCCCAAATGGCATTCTCAAAAATCTGTACCTGTCAAATGTGTACTGAAAGTAGTGAGCAATGATGATTTTTTTTGTCAAGCTGAATTTGCCAAAATTAACTCTTTGCATCTAAGATAGAAAAAAATCAATGCTGCGACTTCTTCAACTGTGCACATTGGATGATGAAGTCTTTTTAGCACTTTGTTCAAATCTCTTGGATCAATACATATTTTGATGTCATCAGAGCTTTTCTTATGAGCTACCACCATGGAAGATACCCATTCAGTTGGAGATGCAACTGAACAAATCATACCTTGTCGCACCATTTTATCTAACTCAGCTTTGACTCTGTCCTACATGGTTATTGGAAATTTATGTGCTTGCCTGATAACTGGACTGATTTCTGGTCTAACCTCAAGGAGTACACAACTGGAAGTTTGCCTAGTTTGTCTTCAAAAAGATCAGCATAGGTGGAAAAAATTGTGCTTGGCGAAATTAGAGTAGTGGTCTTTTCAGTGGTCTTTTCAGCTAACTTGGTGGACTTCCTTGTTAAATGAAAGCAGTCCCATTTTTAAACTGTCACTGCCCTAATAATGACGAGATGTGCTGCCTGACTACATGTCTACATTGTGCCATTGCTGACAAAAAGCTAAACATTTCTCCCTTTTAGATTCATGATTTCCGCCACAATTACAACAGTTGGCAATGAAATTAGGTTGGGGCCCATGCTTTGAGTTTGCTGACTCACTCTTATGTTTCACTGAGACTGTGAGATCTCCAGAATTTGTGGAAAAGTTCTGGGGTTTACCAGTGCATGCTACAGGGGCTACAGTTGCTGCCATGTACTTGGGCCTGTTTCTTTTAACTATGTGCTGCATACTATCAGCATGAGTTTTATCACTGTGCCTTCCAGAGCTGTTCTCATTTGTAAGCATACGTGTGTGCTTTTCTGTGAGCTAATATATATATGACTAATTTCAATGGCTGTATTCAATGTTAAAACACTGTCATGAAGCCAAATCTTTCTCACAGCATCATCTTTAATACCACACATGTCTGTCCCTGTAATGGCTGTACTTTTGCAAAATAATGTTACTATAACACTGCACAAGCATGCAAACACTTTATACACTTCTGATAACTCGGATATCTTTGCTTAATATGAAAATACATGCTTTGCAAAAATACAGTTGTTTCCCCTTATTTTATTCATTTTATGCAATTCAGACTTTATTTCAAAGATTTTTTGTAGTAATTTGAATATTTTTATCAATATCATACATATCAGTTTAGGCGAATATCATTTAGAGTGCTCTGTATGCCTTGTTTCATATTTTGTGAAAAAGAAATAGTGCTGAGCAAGTTTTAATACATGAAATTAATTTCTTAACTGTTTTGCGGAGTATGCACATTTTAGGGATGATTCACTCCTATATATTCCACCAGTTCCAAGCAAGTGCTTTAAGCAATTTTAACCATACCACCTCTAACTTCATGCCCCTTAGGCATCTGTTGTTCATCCCTCTCTAACATAGATGACAAGCAGGTGGGGTGTTTCATTTAGATGCTTTAATATATAGAAACACATCAGGATGGATAGCAGCATCATAAAATATGAACAAAATAGTTGACAGACCTTGCATACATACATGCTTACATCTCAACAACTTACTACAAAATGGCAGTCTGGCTTGCACGTGCTCACTATTTATACACCTGTGCAAGCCCTTGGATAGCTTCTTAAAGGTACATACACACACATTGATCTACAGCCCCCACTACAGGAGGTTTAAGGTATCACACAATGAAGACTCTAGCTTGGCTGGGTTTTTCTTGTAATTTTTACTGCCTGGTTTCGCTTGGATATTATTTAGGATATTTTGCAGGCACCATAACGTTTGTGGCCATCAGGCTTGATTTTGTGCTCTGTGTTTCTTATGTATGCCAAACAATTTATTTATGCTGTATGGAAAAAAAAAAAGCTAAACCATGCCTGTCTACAGTTAGTGAAGTTTGACTTTATTGGCCTGAACATCCTCCTGAAGGCTTAAAAAGTAAAATGTCTTTGAGAGGTCATTTGCATATGTTCCATGAGTCTCCAATACAGGACGTTTCTGTATTATGCAATGAAGATTCTAGACTGGATGGATCCTTCTCATAGTTTTTACTGAATGGTTTGTGTGCGTGACCTTTACTTTTAGCTTACACACATGCACCCTGCACACACACATTTAGACACAGCGATTTAATGTAAAATTACTTTAAATACATACATATATATATATATATATATATATATATATATGTATAAATAGGTATACCTGTATGTGTGTGATTGTCTCATCATTGAGTGAACTGTCACTTGAGCGAATAGAAAAAGGGTGATCGTTTTAGATCAAGTCCTAAAAGACTGAAATACAAAAAAAAAAGTTTAAAAAAATAATATTTTTACAGAGGGGCAAGCCCCTCTGTATTCCCCACATCCCCTGCTAATTCTAAACACCAACTTTACGATCACACAACAGTTGGGTAAGGTAAAATTCTGTAATCCTGCACTTCTAAAATTTCACACAGAAAGCAGCCTAAAGGTTGAAAAACAAGCCTGTAAGAGTGATTGCTGTTATGACCGTTTTAAGATATATACATATATATATATATATATATATATATATATATATATATATATATATATATATATATATATATATATATGTGTATATATATATATATACATATATATATATGTATATGTATATATATTTTTTTAATATAGAGCTAAATAGAGATAGAGATACTTATATACCATAATTCCCCACTTCCCCACTTTGAGGCCCAGGCTTGTCCCATCTTCACAAACAGTACTTATTTTACATTTAGTTTTGGAGAGATGTTTCTTGATCAATTCCCACTGGGTATTAGTTTGGGGGAATTTTCCATTGGTCCATTGAGTAGACCCAGAGATCTACTTCTTTGCCTTTTATCAACAGTGCAGCTTTGGTGAAATTATCAGACAAACTGTGCATCTGGCATCTGGCCAGCTGAACTTCCTTTTATTTTAAGGATTCATCCCCGTCCAATCTACCTGTTATGCTGTTGGTGAAAATTGAAAGAAATTTCTGACTTACATCTCACTGATACAACTTTCTGTATAGTGCTCAAGAGTTGCAAAATGTACAATGAATGGAAAATGGAAAACAGTCTTCTCAGAAACTTCACTTATTGCACAGTAAGTGAGACATAATTATCTGAAATGCGTATTCTGAGTAGATTCTTTAGATGTGAAAACAGCTGTCTTCTAAATTTAGCAAGGAAGGAGTGCTGTTAATGCCTTACAGCAAAGTGTTCTATTCCTGTGAAGGTCAGTGTTCACAGCAATGATTGCTAGACTTAGATGTGGCTTCAGGAAGAGCACAGTATTAGATTACAGCTAGGTCCTGATATAAATATGGAGTATATTAATTTGCAAATTAGATGAAAGCTTGGTGAATTTAGCCAACCCAGCTCCTTAATTATTAGCTTTTTTAGTACATGGAAAAAAGTTACACAAAGCTGCATACCTTTTATACTCTGGAAGATGTGTGATTTTGCAATTGGAAATCGCTTAAGATAAAAGGTTACTTTTGTTTTGATACATCATATATCCAACAGCACGTCAGTAGAGAAGATGGAAGTCAGAATAAACAAGATGTAATAGTATACTCTAAACACAGGTACAGGACTGTTTACTCTTGCTGGTGACCTTCATACTCCTTATCTTACAACACATTATAAAACAAATTTCCCTTACAATATTTTTTATAAAAGACATCAATGACCATTAGTGTGCAAAAACAGGGTGCCATTTTAGCTATAGTATTACTTAACATTTCACTGACCTTTTTCACTTGAATTGCACTCTAACCGGCCAACCTGTATGCCAGAGTAAATAGGATAATACCTTTTCACAGTGCTATATAATCTATAGTTAGTGAAGTGTATATAAGTGTGTAAAAGGAGGGTAGAGTCTGTTTAACTTAATGCTTTTTGCTGTGTAATATCCCTGATGAACTTATGTTTAATATTATTGTGTCATTCTGCAATGTTCTTGCAAAGACTGATCTATACTTTTATTTATTTATATTTACTTACTCGTGTTAATGGGGAGAATGAAATTGACTCTTTTCAGCCTCAACCTGGAACACTTGAGCAAAAGTAAAGTTTAGCTTTATGGATAGATTAGAGTAGCAAATAAACCAGCATGTTTTGGGAAGCAGGAAGACAGTGAAGCATTTGTAAAATGCCCAAACAGACATGGAAGGTACATGCAAACTCTGCAGACGGTGTGTGTGTGTGTGTGTGTGTGTGTGTGTGTGTGTGTGTGTGTGTGTGTGTATACATATATAGATACATATATATATATACATACATATATAGATACATATATATATATACATACATATACATATCTATTATGTTTTCATTGAAAGCTCATTTCACTGAATTTTAATTTACCCTGACCAAACCACTAAAAGCTCAAATTACTGAGAACTCATTTCACCAAATCTCATTTCTCTGAAGTGAAGTACTGACACTGTGTAAAGTTCTGTAAGGCAAATAAAAGGTATATGCCCTTTTCCCCACTGTAGTGTGATACTGGAGTTAGGCTATATAGTTAGGGGATGTGTGGGGGGCACACCCCCAGATTGAGCGGTGTGGAGGGCGTTGCCCCCACCTAGTTTGGTTTTATATTATATTTCACCAAAAGCTTCAAAACAATAAATTTTAAACCATAGGCATGCATTCTTACAAGCACCAATGACTAACTCTTTACAGAAGACAATATATACCCAAACTAAGTGGGTATGCTTTCCACACCCCCCAACTATATATATACTAACTCCAGGATGGTACTATAGGGGCATTAAGGGCATATACCTTTTACTTGCCTTACAGTACTCTACATAGTGCCAGTACTTCACTTCAGTAAAATAAGATTTGGTGAAATGAGTTTTTAGTCATTTGAGCGTCCGGCAATTTGGTCAGCGATAAATATATATATATATATATATATATATATATATATATATATATATATATTGTCGCCTCACAGTTAGACGTTGCCCATTCAATTCTCAGTTAGAGCGTCTTCTGTGTAGCGGCATGTGTGAATGGGCATTCCTTCGTTGAAGGTTGTGCATTAGGCCCGGCAAGCCAGTACGTAAAAATCTACTGCCAATCATTAGTGGAATGGAGTTCCGCTGTGGCGACCCCTAACTGGGAAAAGCCAAAAGACACAAACAATATATATATACATATATACATATTTATAGACAGGTATACAGATACAGATACTGTATAGAGATATAAATGCATCTATATATTTATGTATATTACTGTGTATATGTGTGTGTGTACCACTAATAAGCAAAAATATCCAAAGTCAGCTGGAAGAATATCTACCACATATGGTCAAAAACGCAGAAGCTGACAAGTCAGTATGCATGCATTGGAAACAGCCTCAGCACATGCAATATTCTACTTTTTCAGAATAAAATAAGTCATCATTTTTTTGCAGGTGGGGGTAGCCCCCTTTCTAATTAGGCATTCTAACTCTGGGATTGCAAAAAAAAATGGTGTAAGGGAAATTTTTCCAAACCCCTAGATTTGTATGGTCTCGTACACCTGTCAATCAGCTGCCTACTCAGCCATATTCAGTTAACACGCAGCGGTTGACCTAACACTTATTTGACTGGGTCACTAGCAGCCATATATGTGTGTGTGTGTGTGTGTGTGTGTGTGTGTGTGTGTGTGTGTGTGTGTGTGTGTGTGTGTGTGTGTGTGTTTGTGTGGGGATGGGTGTGTGTGTGGGGGGGTTGGGGGACTCTCAATCAGCGTATGGTAAGCAATGAAAGGAATTTGGGTGAAACATCTTTTACCAACCATGGAGTTTTCCTTTTTCTCCAAAGTTATGTAATTTCAGAGTTGGTACATTTAAATTCAGGGAATATGGGGGCTCCCTATCAAGTGAGCAGTGCAGGGGGAGCTTGCCCATGCAAAAAAAAAAAACTCACCTCTGAAGTTCTCTGAAGTTTGTTTCAGATGTTCTTTTTGATTGATCATTACTCAGCGAAAGAAGTATTGATCAATCAAGTTGAATCCAGTATCTAGATAGCCATCTATCTCTCTGTCTATCTATGTGTGTGTGTGTGTGTGTGTGTGTGTGTGTGTGTGTGTGTGTGTGTGTGTGTGTGTGTATATATTTATATATATCTATATGTATATATATATATATATATCTATATCTATATATATATATCTATCTATATATATATATATATATAGTTTAATATCAGAAGGAGAAAAGCTCACGAGAGCAAATGTCAAAAGACCAAATTGGGAATATCTAAAACCTGGAATTTTGAACAACTTTTCCTCACTGTAGTGTGATCATAAAGTTTAGCAGGTGTGGGGGGCACCCCTTGACATGTTGGGTAAGGGGGGATTTTCTCCTGTAAAAATGCAGATGTGGGTTTTTTCTGTTTTTTGACTTACTAAGTTTTTGATGTTCCTGGTTCAGTCTTTTGACGTTCCCTTTTGTGAGCTCTCATCCTTCTGATAACACTGTGTGTATTTGATATATTTATATATAGATAAAAACTAATCAAATAGCACATCATCTAATCCTGCCCTACACTACATACCACCACCTACAACTTTGATAATATGGAAAGTGTATCATTTTTTCATTGGTGTTAGTTTTTTTTAATAGATTTATAAGTAATATTGCTGTTGGCTGTACACAGTGTGTTGGTAGTACACTTTCAATGTTTTTCCCTTTTTTCCTCTGTAGTTGGATATATAGATATTGCTATAGATATATGTATCTATGAAATATATATGTGTGTATATGTATATTCATAGGTTCATAGATTAGTACTAAGCTAACTGCCCTTGCGAGCCATTTTAAGCCTAGCCAATTATCCCTTGTGAGATTCAAACCCTGCACCTTGTGTTTGTAAGGCAAACATCTTAACCATTAGGCCACCCATACAAAAAAAAAAAAAAAAAATATATGTATATATATATGTATAGATATATATATATATATATATATATATATATATATATATATGTACACATATACTGTATATGTCTGTGTGTATACTCAATTGAATCAGAAGACCCAAGCAAGTCCAACTGCACCCTCCACTCCATAATGATTATATATACTGATTCAGAGTTCACATGGTTTGCGGGAAAGAGCATATTTCCCAAACCCAGAAACTCTGCAGTCCTGCTCACCTATTGACCATCTGTGTAGTCGACCAAATTTTGTTGGTTAAACAGATATTCACTAAAAGGGGATTTAAATAAATTCAGTTTCGTGTGTGTATGTGTGTGTGTGTGTGTGTGTGTGTGTGTGTGTGTGTGTGTGTGTGTGTGTGTGTGTATATATATATATATATATATATATATATATATATATATATATATATATATATATATATATACGGGTCTAGGACTAATGCTCGACGACATGTTTCCACGAATCAGAAACGGCTGAGCACAGCTTCCAAAAAAAAAAAAAAAACACTTTCATAAAACTGTACTAAAAAAAAGAAAAACACAAAGAAATGTCTGTTGCTAAAATGGTGGCATAGTGGAAATAAGAGAATATTCCCTTTTCCCCACTGCAGTGCAATGTCGAGTGAGAATATAAAAGTAGGGAAGTTGTGGTGGGTGTAGGGGGGCTTGCCCCCCTGCGTAAACATGATTACTGTTGTTGTTTTTTTTTTTTTATGTTAGTTTTTTTTTTACTTGAGTTTCACAAAAGTGCTTTTTCTGTGAAAAAGCACTTTCGTGAAACTGTGCTCAGCCGTTTCCGATTTGAGGAAATGTGTCATCGAGCATTAGTCCTATATATATATATATATATATATATATATATATATATATATATATATGGTTCCCATTCAGAAGCCTGAAACATCATAAGCCTGAAAATCAAAATCCTGAAACCAAAAGCCTGAAAATTCAGAATCCTGAAAACTCAAAATCCTGAAAGCCCAAAATCCTGAAAGACCAAAATCCTGAAACTCAAAATCCTGAAAACACAAAATAGACATACTGATGTCATTGTGGCTTTGCTATTGTTAGCCCTGTGGTGTTAGGTCATGCGTTGGGGTCAGGTAAGTGTGTGGTTGGTTTTATTTTAGGGTTAGGGGTTTAAGTGAGTTAGGGTTAGGGCGCAGGTTAGGCATGTATGCAATAGTAACAAATATTGGGGTTAGGGGCGGTTTAAGTGAGTTAGGTTTAGGGCGCGGGTCAGGTGAGTGTGCGATAGTGATGGACCTTAGGGTTAGGGTTAGGGTCAGGGTCAGTTGGTAGATATTAGTGTCTTTATAGTGACATATTAGCATTATTTGTGTTTTCAGGATTTTGAGTTTCAGGATTTTGGTCTTTCAGGATTTTGGGCTTTCAGGATTTTGAGTTTTCAGGATTCTGAATTTTCAGGCTTTTGGTTTCAGGATTTTGATTTTCAGGCTTATGATGTTTCAGGCTTCTGAATGGGAACCATATATATATATATATATATATATATATATATATATATATATATATACTCACTCCTTCACTCCCAACTACAGATAATCCATACAATTCTATACCAGAAATCCTTCTGTCTAGCCTAGCCTCTTTAATCTCTCAATACCCCCCTACCAAATCCTTACGTAGCTTTGACCAAAACCTATTACAAATATACAAAGCTAAAACTAAATTTGGATGCAATCTCTATAGCTCCAATCCTTCTATAGCATGGAATAAACTGCCATTAGAATTCAGGTCTCTTACACAAACTAATCAATTCAAATTTGCAACCAAAGAATACCTAAAGCACACTGGTCCTGCCCTTGTTCTCATCCTCCATAAACTACATTCAGTTCACTTGCTAAACTCTACCTTACAATCCACTATCAGTATGTCATCTTTAACCTCCAATGATGAACTATAACCTCTGCATACTATTTACCTTTACATCTGCAGATCTCATTTCCACTTCTGATTTCAATTATTTATTAGAAACATCTACTGTTACTTATAATTATTGCTGATTTTTATGTATTATTGTCTTATATTGTTTAATGCTTACATTTCAAAACAATGAAACTTCTTAACTAATTACCTCTGTATTAACTAAAATACTTTTTATGTCACTACTGTGAAATAATAATGCTTTTAATAACTTGTATACTGTGGAGCTTTTCTCCTCGGGCCAGCGCTGAAAAAGGGGTCTTCAGCTCAGTCAGACCATCCCGGTCAACAAATGTAAAATAAAATAACAATATATATATATATATATATATATATATATATATATATATATATATATATATATATATTTACATGGATATACATGCATATAAATATACACACACACTGCCCATTTGCCCTGCCCATTAAATGAAACAGAGAGAAATGTATACATATGAATAGTAAATATGTTACTTTAATAAAATACTACTGTTGAGAAATGTCATAGTCATACATCATTCTAGATGACTACTGCTAGAAATATTAATTAGTAAGTACAAAAACTGTAATATTTTAATTGTTCTAATTGCTTTATAGATTAAGTGTTTTTTGTATAAAAAGGGAGGGTGTTGTATTTGTAACCATTGTGATGAAGTCTTGGACGAAAACGTACTGAGAACTGTGTTCAGTGTTATTTTCTACTGTGTGTGCTTTGCTGTGTTATTAAGAAGTTTGTAGCGAGCAGCAGCTGTCTGAGTGTTTTTTACCTTTTGCAGTACAAAAACTGTGTTATTAAATTAAATGTGAAATGAAGATGAAAATATTGAGAATGTTAGAATGACTACTGTTGTGTTACTTGCGGAGTGAAGAAACATAGATTTACAGTAGGCTTTGAGAAGAGGGAAATCAAGTCAGTATTATAGACACTCACAGGTAACGGAATACAGAGCAAATGCCTCACTACAATGTATTAACATCAATACTTGTCTCAAAGGCTCACAATCTAGTCAAGAAGTGGGTAGTCAGATTTAATTTTTGAAAGAGCCAGTCTAGCCAAGCCATAAGTAATCTCTGATGATTCAGTATGTAACTCAAAGTTAAAGAAAATAATTTAAAAAATTGAGAATGGGAAGTCAAATGCTTTCCCCCTCAAAATGCCACATACACTCATTTAAAATACTGTTTTAATTTGACTGGCATGAATGATAGCAGAGTTGTATTCAAGGTAGAATAATGTCAGAATAAATAAATTAAAAATATAAAATAATGACTTTATAGGAAACAAAGCCATAATAGCAATAATTAAAAATTGACATGTTACGTTTTGTTTTTCACAGAGTAAATTGAAAATAACTAATGAGTCAGACAAATGATTTTCCCTCACTGCTGTTAAAGAATTAATTTAATATGCTTTAGTTAAGCAGGTGAAACCAGAAAAGTAGCTAAACAAAAGCTGAGGAATAAAAAATATATTTATTTTACATTTGGTTACCGGGAAAGTCCAAATGCACACAAGTCCTTTTTTACTGGAGGCCTGGAGAGAAAAGCATCATGTTTATGAATAATAGTTATTACAATAAATGAAGGGTACAAAGAATTCATAAACAGAAGTTAATGTATGCAATTTTACAATTATGGGAAAGTGTCATGATACAGGAAGGGTTACAATAGGGTACAAATATCATTCATGCAAACTGTTATATACAATTTAGAAGTAAGGGAAGGTATCTTGTTACTGGAAGTGTGACAAGAATAGTCAATCATACATATCGTAAGTCTGAGAGATAGGACATTCCCTATATTACTAAGTCAGAGAAACAGATAAGAGGTCATGCATGGAACATGTTGAATACACTGAGGAGGTTCTGTGGCCTGCAGCTTGGAAATGCTGAAGGATGAGGAGAAAGTAGACAGTTACTGGTTAGTAAGTGTGAAACAGAGTTGAGGAAAGAAAGAAAAATAGTGTTATACTGTGAATTGGTACTAGCCAGGTGTGGCACAAGAGCAGAGCCATGTATCATCCAGGTGAGCTTTTAAAGTACGTTTAAATTGTGTTATTGAGGTCGTTGCTGTTAAGTTGGTGGGTAAGGAATTCCATCTTTTAGTTATAAAATTTGAATAGAGGGATTCACCTGCTGTATTACTGGCTATAATTACATCCAGGACGAGTTTATTATTGGAGTGTAACACTCTGTTACTGGTATAGGGATGAAGTAGGTTTTTAGAGCAGGGATTTTTCAGGGTGATACAGAATTTTATGGGCTAGAGTAAGTTGATTATAAATGATGAGCTTTGGTAATTTCAACCATTTAACTTGCTTTAGGGCTGTGCAGTGAGACCTAAAAGGAGATTCTGTGGCAAACTTGGCAATTTTATTGTAACATGAATTGAGTTTTGCAATGTCTGTTTACCTTAGATTAGAGAGAATTGGGGAAGCATACGTGAGTGTTGAGAGGATGTGTGTAGGTGCTATTGCTTCTTTAGTTATTCTTGTAAAAAATTGTTTATTTCTGTATAGGGTACCCAATTTTTTGTGGACCTTCTTTATAGTATGAGAGAAGTGAATATCAAATTTCATATTACAGTCGATTTCGACCACAAGTAGTTTAGTGGGGGTGACAGGTGAGATAATGGTGTTATTTTTGGATGTGATATTAAATGGAGGAGATGGTGGAGTGTATCTAGTTGGGTGGCAGAGCAGCGTTTTAGTTTTATTAGGGTTCAGAGTAAGCTGGGAGTTAGAGAGCCATGATTCAGCAGAAAGAAAGGAGGCTTGTTTTAGCGAATGAAGTTCTTGAAGGGAAGAAGCAGCACATATTAATGTGGAGTCATCTGCATATTGGATAACAGTGGCATGTAGTATAGAGGTACAAAGGTTGATAGCAAAAACAGAGAATAGTAGGAGTCCAAGGATGGATCTGGAAGTATTGAGTGGGGAGAGGTCTTTCTGCTATTAAACTACTTACTGTCGACCTAGCTTTAGAACGAAGCAATAGTAAGTTCACTGAGATTTAGATCGGAAAGAACATTAATGAGTTTCTTCTGTGAATCTGTATCGAATGCCTTAGAGAGGTCCAGAAAGATTGCAGATACAAATTTTCCATTGTTTCTGTCATTGTTTACCGTGTCTGTGAATGACATTAGGATGGTGGTGGTACTATGAAATCCATGTTGTGTATTAGACAGGAGTTTGTCCAAAATATGTGTTGTATGTTAGAGAGGAGTTTGTGAATATTTAGGTATTCCATGATTTGGGTATGTATGCACCTTCAAGGATTTTAGATAGGGCGGAAAGAATGGCGATCAGTCCATAATTTGCCAGCTCTTTTGAATTACCTGCTTTGTGGAGTGGAATTACATAGGAAATTTTCCAGATAACAGGCACTAGATTTTCAGATATAGATTTGTTAATTAGATTGGCTACAGGGTAGGCTATTGCATCAGCAGCAATTCACAGAAAATCAGCAGGTACTTTATATGCGGCTAGTGTTGTGGGTTTTAAGTTTTTTAGAAGTGCTTTAGTCATGTCCATAGGAATAGATTGTAAGGTAAAGCTGTTATAGTTATTGTTTGGTTTAGGAGGTTCTTTGGGGATGGGTGATGGCTGAGGCTGATTAGGCCGAGAATAGATTCAGTGAAATATTTGTTGAATTGTGTGACTATATTTTCTGAGGAGATTGTTGTGATTGGGGAAGGTGTACCAGCTTTACTAGGTAGGAGAATGTTGTTAGCGGCTGACCAGAATTTTTGAGGATTGTTTAGTTGCTTTTTTTCTTAGCTCAAGGTGTAATTGTTTAGAGGTTTCATATCCGGTTTTATGTCATTGGTCCCAAATTTTATCTCTGTCTTTCAGTAATGATCTTGTTTCTTTGCTCAGCCATGGTGCAAATCTGGATTTAATTCTGATGGATCTGGCAGGGGAATGTGAGTTCAGGATGTTAAGAAAGGTAGAGCTAAAGTAATTAACTGCTTCATTAAGTTTGACGGTCTTAAGTGGTTCCAATTACAGCTTTTTAGAATATTAATAAAGTAAGTGGGGTTAACAATTCTTTTGTGTCTTATTAGCTGGTAGGTTGTAGGTTTAGCCTGATATGTACATTGTTTTAGCATAAAGGTTGGTAAGTAGTCACCCAGCTGTAAGGTAGCAGCCAGAATGACAGGACTGAGCTGCTCTATTTATCAGTATCCAGTCCAGAATTGACTGCCTGTTGGATGATTTATCAGTTCTAGTGGGTGACTAGATTATTTGATTATATCCATGGAGGTTGATGTAATTGGTGGCATTGCTTCAGTTGCAAGTTAGCCAATCTATATTAAAGTCCTCCATAATGATTGTTTCATGAGAGAATATATTGGAGGCCCAGTGTAGTAAGCTCTCTAATATGGGTATGTTATTACTGGGTGGGACGTAGCATCCAATTATATTAATACATTTTTTGTGATTAATTTTTAGTCTGGTAAGGATAACTTCAAATCTGTCAAGAGTAGGGGTGGATAGTTCCAAGGTTCTAACATTAAGTTGATTTTTAAACAAAATGGTTACACCACCTCTTTTTTATTTTTTCTATCATTACATAAGCTATTTTAACCTGGTGCCAAGGTTTCATTATTTGTAATGTCTGGTTTTAGCCATGTTTGAAGGACAATATCAGGTGAATATAGTGAGAGGTTGCGGTGCAGATCATGAATTCGTTTTGCAATGTTTCTTATATTTATATTTAGTAATAATAGGTCTGCAGCTTTCCTAGGGAGTTGCAGTGTGGTGTGATGGTGCTTAGAGTGTTGAGTGGAGGAGCTGGGAATAGGAGAATGTGGACTTGTATTAGGAAGTATATCAACACTGAGAGAAAGTTTAGATGCCACATAGATTATTATTTTTATGAATTTGGCCATATACTTATATTTCAGGGAAGGTTTGGGGTAGTGGTGGTGAGGTAGGGATAAGTAGGGATTATAATTAGTTTTAGATATGCTGAAAATGGAGTTATAGATAAGAACATTGAAATAAGCAGAGTTTTGAGAATGTAGGGTAGGGGTGACATGGTGGGGCTATTGAATCAATTAGACTGACATGATAGGTGCTGTGGGGAAGTATTGTCAGAATTGCTAGGGTAGTGAGGTATAGTTGGAGCATATTGTTGATATTTAAATTTATGTTTCTGTAACTAGCAGATTATCTAGCAGGGTATAGTTTAGTTAGAGGTTATGGCAGTGTTGAAAGCAGTTTTAATGCCTAGGTGAGGTGAATACTAAGTAGTTTTATCACCTAGGTGTACAAGAAGTAGAGGAGAAAAAGGGAGAGATGGGGTATTTTAAATAGTTATGTTTTTCTTACTATGATATTGTTCTATGTTTACAGTTTCATTATATGCTAGAGTCTTAGGTAGATGTGTTAAAATTGGATACAAAGGAGTACTATGTAGCAGAGTGGAGAGTGGGATTGCTAGGTTGCATTTGCATGTAAAGGACAGTTATAGGAAAGGAGTAGCAGGGTACTTGTAAAGTATATGGGTAGAGTGGAGTGGTTAGGAAGAAAGGGTTTGATGGAATGGACAGATGGGTGGATGAAGTCAGAGGGAACTGATTTGTCCACATACAGTTGTGGGTGTGGTTATGGCGTATAACTGTAATTGAAGCGGGTTGGGTGGGAATGGGGGAAGGGTAGAGGAGCGTAGTGACCCCAAGTGTAGTGAGGGCAAACAGAGCAGGCAGATTCAGGTATCTGTTAACTGTGATAAAAAAAAAAAAACAATCACTGAAATGGTAAGTAGTGGGAACTAACTGGAAGGATTAAAAGTTGACTTAACGTGTGAAAGTAATGCTAGGAGTGAGGTATGGAGTTAGGAGCTCAAAGATATTAAAGCTAAGAGTTATAAATGAAAGACCTAGTAGAACAGTGCAAACAGTACTGCTCAAGCAATGGTCATAGCAACAAGGGTTAGGAGGGTAGCCAGAAATTAAGGTAATGATAGTGACAACAGGGATAGTACAGCAAGCGAATCACAGATAATAAAGTGGAAGCAAGGCTAAGAAAATTTCAGGGAGGAGAAGAAGAGAGTGCCTGCAAGCAAAAAGCAGAAAAAAGGGGAGGGGGAGCAGTTGTATTTCTTGGTGATGTGCACTCAGGCCTTTAAAAGCAGATTAAATGCAGCTTTATACTTAAAAGGTTTACATATGATTTAAAAAGGAATTGGTTTTAGCAAGAGGTTAGCGACCAATACAGGAATAGTTGTCTACTCCATGTTGGTCGGGAACCATGCTTTATGTTTTTGAATTTCTGGTGTTCAGGACTTGTTACAATGTAAAAAGGAACTGGTTTTAGCAGGAGGGTAGTGACCGATTCAGGAAGAGTTGTCTACTCCATGCTGGTCAAGAACCGTGCTTTATGTTTTCGAGTTTGTGGTGTTCAGGACTTGTTACATAGCATAGTTTTAAACAAGAGATAAAAAGAGAAGAGGAAATACAACTTAAGCTACAAATGTATATCACCAGGAAGATAGAAGAGGTGTGAGTAGGGGCTGCACAGAGAAAAGTAAAAAAATAAGATGATTCTACTTTACTATTGCGTTACCTATGTGACCTCTAACAGCTTGATCCAATTGTCTCCTTCACCACACCCTAACGACATATAACATCAAAGTTATCTGGTGTTCATTTCTATGTTTGTTTTAATAAATAATTTACTTTTACATGGCTCCCAGTTAGATTTTATTTAATCAAGAAAGTTAATGGGAGATATATTAGTTATATACATCCAAAATGAATCATGAATATTGTTTTTTACTACATTAAAATTATATGGTTTAGACAAATGAGGTGTATTATTTTCTGCATTATAAACTGTCAAACTGAAATGATATGTTTTGAAGTATTTTGAATTGTATTAATTGCAAAGAGTCTATTGTTCTGTATATTCAACCAATGTTAATTCCCTAAGATGTAAGTAAATGGTATTTTTTTTTAATTAAAGTGTTTAAATTATTAAATAACTAGTTATCTCAATATTGAAGAATACAACACAGTTGCACTACTGAAGGTACCGAGTATAAATACAAAAATACTCTGAAAAAATCATTGGTTCCACCACGGCTTACACCAGACAAAATTAAAAGCAAAATTTAATCTTCTATAAAACTTAAATAAAAACAAACATAGTGGAGCACATAAGTCTTCTGATAAGCGCTTTTGGCTTACTAGCCTTCATCAGATCATATGTGTCCAATGTGCTCCACTCAAATTTAAAGCTGCTTCCACCCAATCATCGGTCCTGATCTTCCTTTAATAACCAATAGGAAATCATATATTACATACTTCTGGTCCAATCTCAGATTTTCTTCCTCTTTGGTATTCCTACCCAGTCACAGATGGAAATATTTCTTTAAATCTCATATAAAGCTAATTAACTTTATAAATGAACCAATAATAATAAAATAATTCTGGGATTATAGAACACAGGCGTATTATTCATTTAGTCGCCCATATATTTACTTGGTGCTCTTTATATCCTGAAGTTACTCGCTAGCTGATCAAAAAAGTTCATAGCCAATCATCTATTTCCTATGTTTACCATCCTCCAATGAAAAAAAAGACATTCTAACCATTCATCAGGCTCTATTAGATGCTATTACTAAACCAAAATTTTATTCTAAAATTTTTATTGATCTCAAATAGTTCATTATTTCATATTTTAGTGCTGGATAAGTAAACAAGTTCAGCATAGTATCTACATTTCTTGATTCCTTTAATATATATATATATATATATATATATATATATATATATATATATATATAGATATATATATATATAAAATATGTATATAGAATGTTTTGAGGGAAATCTGTTTTCTGATTATACTGCTTGTGGTATTTTATAGTGCATTAAGCTATTTGTTTATTTCTTATATTTGTATTACTCTTCTTATCTGACACTGAAAATGGTCCATCTGGATCTGTGCCCTACCTAGGCTAACAAACACTAAACAAATAATTAAACAAATAAAGTAACTATAACTAGGTTATATTTGCTTATTTGAAATAACTGAATCAATTCAGTTTTGAAATTATTCGTAAACATACCTTAAAATGTTTTATTTTCAAATCCAGCTTTATCACCTCCTCCCTAAGGTATAATTTTAAATAAAGCAACTAAAACATACATTTTAACATAGCAAAACTATACAATCTTATATTTCCAGTGTATGATATATATTTTTTAGTAAAATCTTTCTTTTTTTTTGAATGACAAAAAAAAAAAAGATAATACATGTTTATTAATTTGAGTAATTTGATCTTAGTAGGATATATGCTTGAAAAGTATATAAGATTTCTTCTTTATCAGATAAACTCTTCCTTGAAAAGTAAAAAATGCTTAATTGCAGACTTTGATGTTTTCTATAAGATGATCTTAATTACACAATAAAAAAACTGTTAAAATTTTCAGTTCCTTGATACCTTAACTGTTTGAAGGACAAATCACAGTTAAATTTATATTCAAATTCAGAGTCAATTAGATGCATCACATACAAGTTTAGAGTCTGATCTAAATATGGTGCCTAATATCTCGCATTCTTTACTTTTAATTACACGTAATCTGGGAAAAAAGGAACATTTTATATTATAGGTTCATAGGTTCACAGCTACTTACTAGGTTATTGATCTGTGAGGATCTTAAGAAGCCTTACCATACATTCCCATGTTAGTTTTTAGCCCTTATATCTAACATATGAATAATCAGAGATCAGCCAAATAAGGATATGTTGGGGCACATGGATAATAAACCAGGGGTGAATTTAAGATTGCTCACCCATTTGAACAAATTATGTGGCATGGAAGATGCTTACATAAATGTAATATTTTCTGTGATACAAACGGTTGCACTTCATAATCTTGAATTACTGAAATCTCGAATTTCAGTAACCCGAGACCATGAAGTCGAAAACCAGAACTGCAAAAGTGCATAAGAGCGAATTTGAATATCTCAAATCCATGCTTATGCATTTCCGGTACGTTGCATGTAGTGTTATGGTGCTGAGATTGCAGGTGAGTGAGTGTGTGTGTTTTTGTACATTGTATGTGTGGGTAAGGGTAGGGAGGTATAAGTGTGAGTGTTGGATTTGTTGGTGTTTGTGTATGTGCGATGTGTATTTGTGTGTGAGCGAGTGGAGGATGGCGTGGTGTGAGGTTTTTGTTTTATGTTATGTGCGACCTCGGAGTTGGTATATATAAGTGGGGGGTGTGGGGGGCTTGCCCCCCTGCTTATATGTAGTGTAGGGTTGTGTGGTTTGTGTGCTGTGGGTGGAATGGTGTGTGTGTTATGTGGTGTATGGTGCATGTATGTTCATGATTGTGTGATTCGGGATTGTGGATTTCAGTATTGTGAATGGTTCGACTTTATAGTCTCAGGTTACTGAAATTCGGGATTTCAGTAATTCGAGATTATGAAGTGAAACCGTTACAAATGTATCCCTTCCACATGCTCTGTTTATTTTGCAAAAGAGATTGGGATCCCCTGAAAGAGTATTTATACCATTGGACTTGTGAGTGTGTAACAGGTCTGAGAACAGGTCTGTTGAAGCTCTAAACATGAAGTGGAGGTCACCTCTCAGTAGTCTGTATCAAACTGAGAAGAGGGATAAATCTTTAAAATGATCTGCATAGTTTTTACAATTTAGACCCTTTGCATTTTATGAGAAAGCAGTTTAGCCATTCCAGATGTGACATGTTTTTCCAGTGCTACATACCAAAATGGGAATTATACACAATGATTGACATAATGTGTGCCAAGTACAGTGGAATAAGTATATCCCTGAATCTGGATGCAATTGTTTGATGAAAAGGACTTCCTTACAACAGTGGAGACATAATGATCAAATGACAGTTCATTGTTGACACAGTTTCCCCGATTCCTAACTGTGGAATCAGTTTTCAGGGGTGTGTTGTTAATGTGATAACTATAAGGGGAATCATGCTTGGCAAAGAATACAATTATATACTTCTTGACATTTAGTTTTAGTCCATAGTTTTGACACCATCTATTTGTTTGGGACAGGCCTTCTTGGTGGGCTAGCAACTCAATGGTGTAAAATATGGCTCTAGGTGGTTCAGATGTGTTAACTAATGTCTCCAAAGGGGCTTGGGTATTTTCTGGTGATAAGTGTGTTGAGGACCCAACCTACTCCAACTTATGCCAGGGACACATGCTACAGGTGGGAGAGCTGTATGTGCCCCTATTGGCCAATGTGTGCCTGTCATAAAGAACAGCAGCCCTGGCTCAATAAGCTACTGGCCAGCTGGTATCTAGAGGCCCAGCCTGAGTTACCTGGGATAGCTCTGTTGAGCGAAAGCTGGATGTAAACCAATTAACCTACTAAGCATGATCTAAACATTACCATACTCGATGTTTTCTGACAGAATGCAAACTGGAAGTGGGTGACAGGATGTTAAAGAGGAGGCATGACATTATATATATCCAGGAGAGACAGGATGGAAGGGTAATGCAGCAAAGCCACGTGGCTTGTGATCTAAAGTCTACTACTCAGGAGAGGGACAGGCTAGAAATGATGTGGGAATTGTCATGAGGGAGTGGCTTCAGAAGACATTAAGGGATGTCATCAAAATTAGTTACAGACTCATAGCAATCAGACTCCATTGTAATAATAGGGCAGTTTTGTTTGTTCGAATAAAGAACTTGCACTTTTGGATTTTCTGTTTTTCTCATATTGTTTCTATCCAGGATTATTTTGGACACTCAATAATAGGGCAGTATTCATAATCTCAGCCTTTGCCCCACAGCAAAAAAAAAAAAAAAAAAAAGAGTGCATTCAGGCAGCAGTTGCAGGACTTCCTCAATAAAGAAGTTGTTCCACAACATAAACCACTGGTTGACACAATCAGCTGCAAGCAGTGGTCAGAGAAGGCTCTAAGGTCAACAAAGACCAGGCTGAAGATGTTCAAGTTGACTGGAGAGAAAGCACAGCAGTACATAGAATTACTCAGGCTCTAGAACCTCAAGAAGAAAATGAAGAAGAGGAAACAGGTGAAGATGAAGAAGAATGCTAGTGCGTCAAAACAACATATGTGAGGACTACAGGAAAAATATGCAGCTGAGCCAAGTAAAAATACAGAGACACCCTCACCTTTAATATATTTGTCTAATGTGGTGGGGATAAATATGTGATTGACATTGAAACCCTGCACTGATGGACTGATTTAGGCTCATAGGTTAGTACTAGGCTAACTGCCCTTATGGGCCATTTTAAGCCTAGCCAATTAACCCATGTCAGAATCAAACCCTGCACCTTGTGTTTCTAAGGTAAGCACCTTAACCATTACACCAACCTCCCACTCCAATTGTCATGAACCAGGTCTCCTTCAAGATGCATATAACAATGTTTTCCATGGTAAGGAGTGCTCATAGGGGACATAGTTTTTTTGTTAAGGATCCTAGTGTTGAACAGCAATACCTTAATGTAATCCAGATTCTGTTTAGTTATGTTGGAAGCTTTAGAAAACTGCCATTGCTTCAAAAAGCACTATGGGGGTGAACAAATATTTAACTAATATACGAAAGTCTTGAGGTTGGGGATGTAGACCATTCTTAGCAAAGCAGCTGGGACTGTATACCAGCTCTTTACTGGCTGATATATATGGTACCCCCATTTACTGACACAAGATGCTAAGACAGTTGTTGAAATCAATAACATTTTGTTCATACTGTGGCATCATTCTTGTTTGTTGTAGAATGCGCCTCAGATTTATGTTTGCACAGCAGCCAGAGACATATTTCCAACAGCAACTTCATGTCTCTATTTAGTCTAGGGAGCTACATCTCAAGTCTTTTGTACCCACATGTATTATGGCTGCATCTTATGTGTACTTGTGCTGCAAGGACTTTATTTTGTGAATCATGGTGCCTGATAGGCAACTGACCAACTGACCATGGCCCTTTCTTTGCACAGCCTGGTCAGTAGTGCCTTACCTGTATTCATAGCCTGTATCACTCTGATGCCCTTTGATATGTGCATTTGGTTGTAGTGAATTGGGTAGGAGTTCAAATGCCAGAGCAAATAGTAAAGAGGATATAGAACAATCCTGATAGTACCTCTGCTGATTTTTTATAACTTTAGAACTATAAGACAAATTTGACACAGGCTGTAGAATTAAAATTTAGACATTTAATTATGTCTAAAAAATAAAAGCAAGCCAAACATTTCTAAGGATTTATATTTATATTCAAGGTATCAAAGGTTTTCTCAGTATCAAGATGAATTTAAATTAATTAATCATTTCCTATAAAATGTGTAATCATTGATAGTTAGATCTTCTTATACTAACCTAAGTTTGCCTATTAACAACAAATCCAATTTGGTCTTTAGGATAATGATTTTATGTCCAAGGATTAATGAAGGGGCCTAGTGGAAGCTATATGGCTCATGCTACAAAAGGCTCTGCTCCCAACATAATGTATTTAAAAATATAGAGACATGTAAGCTACGATGTGGAAAAACACATCATTATGATAGCTACTGTGAAGAGCATATCAGCACTTCCCATGGTAGCTAACTACAATGGTTGTATTTAGTAGTGAATGTCATCCCTCCAGCCTCAGTCTCTCCCCCCCACACATGTGCAGATACACACACAGTCGTATATACACACACGTGTACGTGCACATGCCCATGCACGCGCGCGCACACACACACACACACACACACACACACACACACACACACACACACACACACACACACACACACACTGTATCACTCTGATGCTCTTTGATATGTGCATTTTGTTGTAGTGAATTGGGTAGGGGTTCAAATGCCAGAGCGCACATGCACATACACGCACACATGAACACACATAGGGCCAATGTTGTTATTTTGGGGCACTCAACAAGTATCAAGTTGGAGGCCCTTGTTCACTTCCAGTCTAGGTATCACATTGTTCAGTCTAGATATCACCTTGTCACTACCGTCCCTAATTAGCACCCTTTTAGTTCATGCTGCAGAGTTTTAGGGAGTAGAACCCACAGACTGAACTGTAATTACATTATGACAGGCTTGTGTACTGCACTGTGTTGACACATCTGAGATTGGGGCAATTGCAATGACTGGCCTTTAGGTGCAATGATGTTACCTTGCAACAACTCTATGTACAGGGCCAACCTTAAATGAAATACTGTCCTATGCAATGGACTTCACTGTGCACCCCCCTCCACTGCCTTGTGTTTCACCATCCAGAGCTCTCTCCCATTTTCCCTGATTCCCACACCACACAGATAACTTTTTTCTTCCTTTTCTCAAATTTTGCTTTCAAAAGGAATTTCTTCCAGAAGTCATGGCTTTTGAGGTGATCTGAAGTGCATTCTGTAGTTTCATTTTTTAAACAACCTTTTCATCTAATGAAAATCCTGAAAAAAATTATGACTAAGGAAAGAAATTCAGTGCTACTGTCCAACTTTATTTTTAATTACATCCTTTCATAACACCCTAACTAGCCCAGACAGCATAGTAATAACTGTGCAGGAAATAAATGAATAAGCAAGGGGACAGGGA
Source organism: Protopterus annectens (assembly GCF_019279795.1). Taxonomy (NCBI): domain Eukaryota; kingdom Metazoa; phylum Chordata; order Ceratodontiformes; family Protopteridae; genus Protopterus; species Protopterus annectens. The sequence goes on from NC_056733.1 coordinate 1,527,401,735, forward strand.
TCAAGCAGGCTCCCAGAAGCCATAGGGTTATAGATGCTCCATGTTGAATTTTAGAGCATTTCCTGATGTTATGATTCAGTGGTAGAATGAAGCAAAGTCATGAGTAAAAGTAAGAAATCTAGACATATTTTTTCCTTTCAATGAAGTAATAAGTTGAGTGCAATGCATAACAATCAAAACTGACAAAACTGTAGCTCAGAATAAACTAAGAAGACAAATGTTTGAAAGAATGCAAAAATGGTGTTTGGGAATACTGCCTGCCCCATACTCCTCAAAAAAAAAAAAAAAAAAGAACAAAAAAAAAAAAAAAAAAGGTTACCCTCTGTGCATCTCTGTGGCATTAGAATTAGATGAAAGCATAGGTACAAAAGACCACAGTCACGTACTTCAAGTGACTGTTGTCATACATACACACAGCATGCCTCCTAACTCCTACCCCCAAAAGGCAGCCACCTGTATACATCATTGTTGTTTAATAGTGAGAAAGTGAAAATGATTATAATAATATATTCAGACTTGTTGGCCTAGATATTACACTGCCCTTACAAAAGTTATAGTGACCTTTTTTGCACACCTCTGAGGTCTGTGAGGAAAGTAAAATAAATAATGGCCACATTGTCCCCAGTCCCAATGCAAGCTATAGTGACCTCTTGTACACACCATTGATATATGATTGTGAGGAAAATTAAACAAACATTGACCTCAGCATCCTCCAGTCCCCAAACAAGCTGCAGCTGTAGTGTTTACTGTCTAAAGAGTGTAGGCTAATAGTTTTAATATTGTCCTAGTTCAGATTTGCTGGCTCTGGGCCGGTTTGTCTCTACAGTGATTGTTCAAAGCACATGAACAGGCCATCTTGAATTAGCAGAAGCCTTTCTTTACCTTGGCTAGATTGTGTTAATTGGCTGCTGGCTAGTGTGGACTGGTTCTTTTGTGCTTTTTTTTAAAAAAAAAAAAAGTTGTCTAAGTTTGTATCTTCTGGTATTTAAGCTTTAACTTTGAGAGGATTTATGTCTATACACACTGAGCAGAGTGAAGGAGGGGCGTTGACTACAACTCTAATCTGAGATATATAAGTATCCTGTTTTTTTGGATTATTTATACTGATTATTGTGTCTAGCAATTTATATATTGCACTTTTTATTGCCTGCTGCATAGTTTTTAGTGCATTTTATTGCTATTAACTAATCTGCATGGGTAACTGATTTGTTTGCAGTTAAAAGCTTTCTGTAGAGTCTCTTTGCTCCTTTATCTGTTTAACAACTTTCATTTTGTGGCTTTCTGTAGTGTTGACTGTCTAAAAAGTGTAGGCTAATAGCATTAGTATTGGTCCCCATCCTCCCTCCCTGTTCGTGTCTTGTTGTTATACTTGGTGGCTTTGCAGTTGCCGGCCCCTACTGTAAATTTGATCTGGGACACTCCTCCCACTCTAGTGTCATTAGCTCATTCTACCTAATACAGAGAGAACATCTGAGAAGGCCTTCTGTTTCTCCTTTTTCCTTTAAAAAAAAATTGCCCGAATCTCCTTGTGTTCTGACTGTGCTTCTCAACCATTTTGGAAATATAGAGTATATTTTAGAGCATTTATCATAACCATAATTGCCTTAATATTGCTACAACTTAAGTGCTCTAGGTTGCACTGCATCTGAATTATTTGTGTGTTTTAGCTGCTTTTCTATATATATATATATATATATATATATATATATATATATATATATATATGTGTGTGTGTGTGTATATAGACTTCTCTGTATATGTAGACTAGCTACTTATTCTGCTATATTACTGCCTTTTAAATCGTTTTTCAGTTGTGCACTTGCCCTTGCTTCATTTAAAAAGTTTTAAATTGCTAATTTTGTAGAGTTTTAATTGCATTTACTGTTTAGGACTACACACTCAAGAGTGTTAGCCTTTTCTGTGTTTATTTACTGTATTACTGCATTGTTTAGCCTATTTTAACACAAAAAAAAATACTATCTTGTTTGCTCGTTTCCCACCTTTCCTAGCCAGTCCATATCCCAGGCTTTGCTTGTCTCAGGGCTTTATTTTCTGTGCTCAGAGCTATCCAGACCTTGCTGTGGTAGAGGGAAGTCCTACTGCTTACCAGTGGGAGTGGTAAGCATTGTACTGCCTATCTAATACTAGAGGAGTGGTTTCCAGCTCTGAAATTGTAATTTTATTAGCCTTTTTGGGCTGATTTCTATCCCTTTCAACTTTATGGCATAAAAACGCATGTGTTTGCACATTTTTCACATCGTGCAACACTGTGAGCCTACAGTTAAACTATTCCATGTGCCAGAAAGTCTGCTCTTCAAATTTTCCCTTAGAACTAGCTGGTTTCTCAGTAGTAGCACTAAAATCTGAACCCCTGTGACTAGCACTTGCTCTAGAATCTGCTGGAAAGCACTAGGAAGCCTGAAACTAATACAAGCACTCATCTCTCCTTGTCAATAAGGAGAAATTAATCATAGGCACTAAACAGCCTATAATTGCAAAGTACCTTGAAAAGGTAAGGGAAAACAGCTCTTACACTTTACAAAAAAAGCACCTAAACAGGCATGTCCAAGGGTCAGCTTCCGGTGATTTCTCCTGTCCACGCAGTGAATCTGGGCATACTGGGGCAATGCGGCAACTGCCTCATGTGCACAGACAATCCTCTCCTCCTATCACCCAACACTACAACCTGCGAGAGGCGAGAGATGCACTTACATAGCCAAACTGGAAGCAAAGCTCTCTCCGGCCAAGATTGTGCTAGACAGTCAAGAGGAGAAGGTTAACACCTGCACTACACCTCAAGCAACTCATAGCCCTTCAAAACCCACACCATCAACACCCACACATTGCAACACTAAACCCACATATGCAGAGGCCCTTAACATTAACCTGTCCAAGCAACAAGGACCTCCGAAGCTGAAACACAAACAAACACCAGTCACAACACCAGTGTGCCATCCAACAACAGCCCCTAAGACAAGACAATGTACCCAACACTTTAGTCATAGGTGACTCTATAGTCAGGCACACCGATGTCCCACTCACCAGGCTGAACAAGGAAAAAATTACAGTCAGCTGCATGTCGGGTGCCAGGATCCGCCACATAACACATGCACTCAAGTCACTCCACAACAAGTACAAATACAACTCTGTCATTGTCCATGCTGGAGTGAATGACTTGAGACGTACCTACATGGACTACATGAAAAGAGACATGGAAGAGCTCTTAGATCATGTGGCCCAGGCAGGTATGACCCTAGCCCAGAGTAGCATCCTGCCTTCACCCAAAATGATAACACAGTATAAGGACAAAATGATTGACTTCAACAATTGGCTAAGCTTCTGGTGTCATTCAAACGGGATCCAGTATCTGTCTGCCTGGGAAGACATGCTTGACAAACCATGATGCTTTGCCAGAGATGGTCTGCACCTGTCACCCCTGGGATTCAGGTTACTGGCTAAAGCTCTTGCCACCCCTATAGTGCCTTTTTTAGGCAAGGTTCAAAGGATAAAACCACCACTGTAACAGATACAAGCATGCAAAATCTGAAGGTAATGCCACTCAATGCTAGAAGTCTAAACCTCAAAATGCACTCTCATGAGGCACTCCTAAAAATGGAGAACATAAAATCTGAAGGTAATGCTACTTAATGCTAGAAGCCTAAACCTCAAAATGCACTCTCATGAGGCACTCCTAAAAATGGAGAACATCGATATCTGTGTAGTAACTGAGACGTGGTTCAAGGCTCCAGACAGCACCCCTGCAATAATAGGCTACAACTCTTACCACACTTTTTGGCCACAAAACCAAGACCAAAACACTAAAGGTGGAGGAGTGTCCATATTCACCAAGGATATTCACACCTCCAGGCTAGTTGCCCAACACAGTGCATCTAAAATTCTCCAGATGCAACTAAACACTAGGTAAGACTGCAATCCAAATTGTAGCTTGCTACAGATCCCCTATCATGCCCCAAGATCCTCACTACACCTTTCTAAACATACTGGAAAATATTAAGATACAACCAAACACCCTAATACTGGGTGATTTCAACTACCCTGCCATTAACTGGGAAAACTACTCGGGTACCAACTCCTTTTCCCAACGGTTCTTGGAATTCATAAATTCCAACACCCTGGATCAACTAATCTATTGTCCCACCAGGGGCTCCAATATCCTAGATCTGGTCATTACCAACATGGGAGATAGATGCTCCACACCAGTAGTCACCCCCTCATTGGTAAAGTCTGACCATAAGCAAATCACCTTTGACATCCACATCCCACCCCCAACCCCCAGTAAGGAAACCTCCTTAAAATACTTCTCCAAAGCCAAATTCATGCTACTGAAGTCAAAAGGCCCCCGAGCCGACGGAAAACAGTACTCAAGCCGCTGAATCACTTACAAATGCCTTCTACCAGCACCTGCAGGACTGCATGGATAAGGCAATCCCAAGCAAAACAAAGACTCTTTGTACCAAAGGCAAGCGTCCACTCTGGTGGACCCCAGCCATAAACAAACTCTACAACAAAAGGAGGAAGCTACTACAAGATAGAGCAAAATCCTTAAAAGGTAAGACACCCTTGATCACTATAAGTAAAAAACTAAGAGCTCTCATAAAATCATCCAAAGCAAATTTTGAGAGAAAAATAGCTAAAGACTCAAAAGACAATCATAAGGCCTTCTTTAGCTATGTTAGAAACCTGGGAGGAAACTCCCAGATATGCTCAGAACTAGTTCAAAATGATGTGAAGATTACTGCTCCTACAGACATTGCCAACATACTGGCTGACAGGTTCAGTGCAAAAAAGGAGAGATATTTGCAGCCCCAAACATCTCCAACGCCCAAGTGAGAGCAAAAACACAGCATCCATGGGACCTGATGGTGTCAATTAAACCCACAGCTAGGACAGCTGTTTAATCATAGTCTTACCTTGCAACTGTGATCCCACTTCACACCATTAGCTTGACAAGCCTTATCTGCAAAGCCATGGAGAGGATCATAATGGACCTCATAAATAAAGACATAGGGAATTTGCAGACTTTGGATCCATCCCAGTTTGGCTTTGTCAAAGGCAGATCATGCCTTCTAAACTTGGTTGACTTTTTCAAACAGTCACCAAAGCCATTGATGAGGGAAAGGCAGTCCATACAGCCTACCTCGATCTGGCGAAGGCCTTTGATACAATACCGGTATCATTGAAAAACTCATCAGCTTAAATGTTAACCCATACATCACAAGATGGGTTGCAAACTCGCTGAGTGACAGAACCCACAGGGTCAGAGTTGCTGGCGCCATGTCAGACTCAAAGCCTGTCACAAGTGGTGTACCACAGGGCTCAGTCCTGGGCCCACTCTTGTTTGGCATCTACTTTCCAAGTACAAGCAAACACAGGAGGGTTATGGCTGACAAAGTTTGCAGATGACTGCAAACTGCCATAGTAGAAAACACATCTGACACAGATATCCTTCAGAAGGGTCTCACAGAAACGGATAACTGGTGCCAGAGCCATGGCCTAAAGTTAAATGCCAAAAATGCATAGTCATACCCTTGGAAAAACAAGGTTACCCCTAGCTACCAAATAGGTGGCAATCCACTGAGTACAGAAGAAGTTATCAGGGACCTGGGGACCCAGGTTGATAGTAGTCTGTCATTCGACACCCATGTAGCTAAAGTAGTTAGGAAGACCTTCTACATTGCCCACCTTATCATGAAGGGATTCTCATCTAGATCAAGGGAGGTCATAGTCTCCCTATACTCATCACTAATCAGACCAATGATTGAGTACAATGCCCCATTCGGAATGTATCTGACCCGACACTTGCAGCAGCTGGAGAGGCCACAAAAGTTCCTCACCAAAAGGATAAAGGGTCTCAAACATCTGTCCTATGCTGCCCGACTGAAAGAACTCCAACTCTATTCAGTCGCGTACCGCTTGCTCAGAGGTGACCTTTGCCTAACATACAAGGCCATGTCAAACCCAGATTTGATGAATATGCTTCACCTCAAAAATCTAGATCCGTCAGAGCCACAAGGCGGAGACTTAAACAGGGATAGATTCATCACCCAAAGACTCCTATGCTGTGGAATAAAAATGTGAGGCAGAGCACCTCGCTGGCCTTGTTCAAGAGAAATCTTGACCAATGGATGGGAGATCGCAGATATACCCCAGGGATTACCTCAGTGTCACTGCTCAACAGAGGCACAGCAAAATAATGGGTATAGTTCCCCATACTAAAGGGCTATGGGCTAGGCTTGTAAATGCCCTCGGGCAGATAGCCTAGTATGAACCTATGAACCTAAGTGACACACTTCATGACACCCATGCAGATGGGATATGAAAGTTTGACTGCAGAACCCTACACTAAGGCACTGTACGAGCACATCCACTCGTGCATGAATCATGCCACCCCAAATAGAACCAAGATACTCTTCTCCAAAAAAAGGATGCCAATCTGGTCGTCCCCTGCTATAAACAAACTATACAACAGAAGGAAGAAACTGTTCAGAAAAGAGGAAAATCCCAGGATGCAAAAAACTCCCTCACCAGCCTCAGTAAGAAGCTGAGATCCCTCATAAAATCCTCAAAAGCTAGTTACGAAAATAAAATTGCCAAAGGTTCCAAAGACAACCACAAGGCATTCTATAGTTATGTCAAGAATCTAAATGGCAATGCTCAGATCTGCTCTGAGCTACAACAGAATGGCATTAAATATACTGATCCCAAGGATATTGCCAGTATCCTGGCAGATCGATTTAGTGCCAACTTCACCCCCTAAAGGGCCCATCTCAATACCAAAAGATTGCCAGATTCCGGTAATCACAGCCACACAGGGTGAAACCGCACTCTCCAAAGTTAAGAATACAGCATCCATGGGACCAGATGACATCCCAGGCTGTGTACTACATGAACTACAAAAAGAACTGGCACCTCATCTAAGTGTCATGTTTAATCATAGCCTCACCTCAGGCTTCGTGCCCACTGAGTGGTGCACAGCTACAGTTATCCCACTCCACAAGGGGGGATCTGCCTTGTATCCCGGGAACTACCATCCCATCAGTCTGACAAGCCTGATCTGCAAGAGCATGGAACGCATTATCATGGAACTTATAAACAAAGACATTGGCAACCTTAAAACACTGAACCCCACCCAGTTTGGGTTTGTGAAGGGCCGATCTTGTCTCCTGAATCTGATTGACTTCTTTGAATCAGTCTCCAGAACTGTGGACGAGGGTAAGGCGGTTCACAGAGCCTATCTGGACCTCGCCAAGACCTTCAACACCATCCCCCACTCTGGAATCATAGATAAACTTACTAAGCTGGGCATAAATCCCTACGTCACTCGATGGGTTGCCAACTGGCTTACTGACAGAACCCAGACTGTAAAAGTAGCTGACTCCAAATCCAGCTCCAGACAAGTGACAAGTGGAGTACCTCAGGGTTCAGTCCTGGGACCACTCTTGTTTGGCATCTACTTCTCTGAAGTACAGGCCAACACTAAGGGACTCTGGCTAACAAAGTTTGCCAATGACTGCAAACTGGGAGCCATTACTGAATCCCCAAATGATGTGGATATTCTACAAAAGGGCCTTACAGAAACAGATGCCTGGTGCCAGAGCCATGGGCTCAAGCTTAATGCCAAGAAATGTATAGTTATCCCCTTTGGAAAAAAACATGTACCCATGAATTACCACATAGGTGACAGTACACTAAACATCAAAAGTGTGATGAGAGACTTAGGGACACAGGTAGGCAGTGGTCTAACTTTTGATAACCACATCGCCACAACAGTCAGGAAATCCTTCTATGTGGCACACCTCATCACTAAGAGCTTTTCTTCCAGAAAAAAGGAGGTCATTGTCCTACTGTACTCATCCCTCATTAGACCCATTATAGAGTATAATGCCCCGTTTGGTATGTACCTCACAAGACATCTGCAGCAGCTGGAAAGGCCACAGAAATACCTCACTAAAAGAATCACAGGCCTAAAGCAGATGTCATATGCTGACCGTCTAAAAAAAAACTCCAGCTATACTCTGTGGCATATCGTCTACTCAGAGGCAATTTCTGCTTAACATACAAGGACATGTCAAACCTTGAGCTGTTGGACATGCTCCACTTAAAGAAATCCCGATCCCTCAGAGCCACATGCTCCAGGGATCTAAACTTTGTCATCCAAATGAACAAAACATGCTGGAGGGATAAGTTCCTGACCCAGAGACTCCCCATACTCTGGAATAGACTGCCCATACATGTCAAGCAGTGCACCTCCTTGGCCCTCTTCAAAAGGAACCTTGATGATTGGATAAGAGATAGGAAATTCACCCCCGGGATCATGTCAGTCGCCCTGCTAGACAGGGGTCCAGAGAAGTAAATATTGTGGGAAGAAATATCCAGGGAATTGTTATGGCTAGGCTTATATAGGCCCTAGGGCCAATAGCCTAGTACCAGCCTATGAACCTATGAACCTAAGCTGGTTTCAGAATGGTTGGTGTTGAGGGAATGTGGCCATAGCTAAGTCCATGTCAAAATCCAGTTATACAGCCTGCAGGTGAAGGCCAACAGACATGTAAGTGTAAGTGTCTGTAATTTTAGTTATTTAGACAACTGCTTGTTAACTGCATTCCAAAAAGAGTTACATATATGCCTGACATTTGTGGCATTTGTGTGTGTTTCTACTAATAGAAATCTGTGATATTTTACACACACACACACACACACACACACACACACACACACACACACACACACACACACACACACACACACACACACACACTTGAAGCATAAGCCAGTGTATTACTAGCTTCACACTAGTTTCAGCAAATAATAGTATATTGTGTGACACTAGTACTGCCACAACAGCACAGTAAGTGATATTTAACAGTTATCAGACAGTAGATGTAAGTAATTTTATTCTCCTGTCACCTTACCTTTCACAGAATACCTTTGATTTTTGCCTGATATGTTAGCCCTGTCCTTTGCAAAACTTTTGTTTTGCTAGTCCGTTATTAAAGGTTACAGACAGTCTAATATCAGACATTGGAGTTTCAATTTGTTATTGTTCAGAAAATGCAGGTTGATACTAGACATGTCATGCTATTAACCTTTTTCATGACTTACAGCAATACTTAAAAAGTGCTCCTTATTTTAAGTCTATTTTTGCCATGATTTTTGTCTTTGCCATCTCAAACATCATAGAAATGACCCAGGCCTCAGTACCCCATGTCCATGCTGGGTCTGCCAGCCATCCTTCTACTACCCCCAACTAATCTGGTATTTGCTGAGGTCTTTCATATATACTAAGGAGTCCTGTGAGCTTGGTCATTTGTGTGGGGTATGATATGCCCTACCCACTTTCCATTTCCTCACCACCCCCACGCTCATCAACTACATCTGAAGGCAATTCCCCTCTTTGGACCATGCCTCCCCTAGGAAGCATCATCGACGAGCACCCTCCCTCCCTCCCAGGATGAGCAGACCCACCCCTCTCTGCTGCTCCATCAGTCATCTGAGTAGCTAATCCAACACAGGTTGGCTGTGCCATAGTCAGGGCTATACCCCTTTGTGCTACTAGAGACGGTCTAGGTCAGAGTTCTTGAGCAAAGAATTTGAGAGTTATAGTATTTGGTATCTAGCCATTTTTTATAAAACTTACTTAAAAACATCCCTGAAGATTGGGAGCATCTGCTCTTCTTACAATCCAGCCTCTAGTACTTACCTCACTCACATTCATTCACTGATTACTGTCTTTATTCTAACAATGTTATATTACAACCCTGTTTAGGATAAAGAGCATAATAGAAGAATGAATGATCATTTTTCTTTCTCCTCATTTTCCCCAAAGCAGCAGCAGCTTTTATGGGACCACCACACAGTCAAGGATGATGTATATATCTAGAAAGGAGCACCTTTTTTAATAAACAGTTTTCTTAGTACAGCATTCTTTTTAGTTCAGTGTAAGTTTATTCTTACTCTTAGATCCAATGAGCCACAGCAGCTCACATACGTATATACTTTTTATGACTCTAGATTTTAAACAGTGAACAAAAATTGTACTCCAAGTTTATTTCATCTTAGGATAATATTAACACTGAACAGCAAAACGTTGAATTACTTAAGAAATTCTTGGAGATTGAAGCCGATATGGTACTTGTTACATGTGGAAACTGTTTTGTGAATGATGCACAGCAAAATGTAACAAATTGTCTTCTGAATTTGAAAGAGATGCTATTTGGTTATAGGGAATCTATTGGCAGTAGGTATATTTAGTGCATGTCTTATGGTGAACCAAGTAACTAGAAGACTAAACATTACCATGCAATACACATTTAGACAATTAATGCCTAAATATTTGTAAGGTATTCAGGTTGAATCAAAGAAAAAAGGGAACTTTATATTTTAAGTTGGATCTATTTTTAAGCGTAACAAGCAATGGGACCATTTTGTTTTTTGAGTGCACTTCCTGGCAATGTAGTTTGTATACTTGTGCCATTCTTACTGTCCCCGAACTAGCTCATACCTTTACAGCACAGAGAGATGCTATTTGGCAAGGCATCGTGAGTGCTACAGTGCTTCTCTGAAATATACCAGCTACTCCACAGGATACTGCTTTGTTACAACTCTAAACCTCTATTAAATTTAGAAGAAGTGCATTGAATTCATCTAAAATATAATTCACAATCATGGTGTTGCTTTGCATCAGAGCTGTCACTTAGATTAACAGTCACGTCTCCTGAAGTATAGAATGTGATATCCTCCCTTTAGCAGTGCTGGCATTGTATAGGAATCAAACTGTTGGAAGATCAAGATCCCTCATCCCTTTATCTTATTCTGTTTTACCTGTCTTTAAATTGTTTGTCTCTACTGGCATAACACTTCTGTTCCCTGCAGATAGAGGGCAGTATGATGTATAAAGTCACCACGAGTCTCCATCCTCTGCATTTAGTCGTAAACGCAACATCTCCAGCAGCCTTTTCTTCCCAGCCTTAGCATATTTGAATACTTGCCTTAATTCATTCTCAGCATTCACAACAGTTCATCTTTTTTTCTGCTTTCCTGGACTTTATTAAACATTCTGCATTAAGGTGAAACTATATTCCTGTCCTTTTCTGTTGTATTCTGTATTTCCTTTATAACTGCAATGTTAATGCCTCTGCATGTATCTGATTTGTTTCAGTACCTTGCCTCCTGGTTTCACAGCACCAAACTACACTTCTCCTTCCACTTTTGATATCTCATACCACTTACCCAATGTTTTCTATATTTAGTTTACCTTTCTCCAAAACTAATGGCACCCTTTCCATATTTGTTTTAAAAGGAATGTAGTTTTAGTACACATCTTCATTTATTTTGGGAGCATCTGTACTCTTTATGCACTTAGGTATAGTCAGTCAAAGGAATATAACTCCAAAGTATCTTGTCTTTTAAATCATTAAACCTTACCCTCCACATCTACACTTCAACTGTAGAAATCCCTTATTGTGTGATTTTATTTCCTGGTTGTGTAAGCAAGTATTCAGAGAAAGGAACTACACCCTCCCCTTTATCTTGAATGCCTACTGTATTTTTTCCCTCCAGGCCTGTAGTATCTGCATGTCTGTCTGCCAATCTATCTGTGTCTGACTGTATAGTCATTCATTGGATCATAGGAGATTCTTAGGCTATCGGACCAGAGATCATTTTAAGCCTAGCCATTTCATCCCAATGTAACAGATGGCTGCCCATGTCCAGGAGGATTGTGGGCACTATCCCTGGTAAGAATTTACTGTACTCCATCCACTTATCCAGGTTCTTCATAAACAGTGTCATAGAGGTACTCTGTTTCACATGAATTGGTAGTCTGTTCCAAAGATGCAGCAGTCACTGGGAGATAAATCTGTCCCTCCAGCATGTCATATTTAGGTCCCTGAAATGGGTTGCCCTAGTACCGTCTGATTTAAGGATATGCAGCAAGTTCATTAGGTTTGGATCTTTGATTTATCTGTAGGTCAGGCATAAATCTACCCTAAGAAGTCTATTTCACATGGAGTATAGTGACGGGACTTTAGTTGGTCTGTTTAAGGCACATGCTGGAAACCCTTGATCTTCTTTGTTAGAGACCTCTGAGGGCCCTCTAAGTACTGCAGATACGTAGTATGGTACAAGCCAAATGGGGAGTTATACTCAATTATGGGATGGATAAGTGCCGAGTTTAGGGGGATTATAATTTCCTTTAAACTCGAGGTGATGCCTTTAATAACCAAGTGTGCTATGTAGAAAGCTTTCTTTACTATAGTAGACACATAGTGATCGAAGTTAAAGTAGCAGTCAGCTTGTGATCTCAGGTCCCTTACCACTTAATGGGTACTTAGGGTATTGTTTTTGATTTGATAGTGTGAGGGGACATTCTTTGTGCCGAAGGGAATGATGATGCATTACTTTGCATTCAGATTGAGACTGTGACTAATACACTACTTGTTAGTCTGCATGAGACCCTCCTGGTGTATACTGACATCATTTGGATATTCAATAATTGCACCTAGTTTGCAGTCGTCTGCAAACTTGGTCAGTCACAAACCCTTAGTTTTGACCTGAACTTCTGAGAAGTAAATACCAAACAGTAGAGGACCCAGCACTGACCCCTGTGACACCTCACTGGTAACAGGTCATTTGGTTGATGTAGAGTAATCCATTTTGTTTGTGAGCCAGTTGGCAACCCATCTTACAATGAAGGGGTTTACATTCCATTTCCTAAGTTTATCAGTAATGCCTGAATGTGGGATTGTGTTGAAAGCCTTTGCCAGGTTGAGCTATGCTGTGTGCACAGATTTGCCCTCATCCATGGCCTCGGTCATATTTTTAAAGAAATCCACCAGATTTAACCTGCAGGATCTTCCCTTCACAAAGCCGAATTAGGTAGGATCCAGGGTTTGGAGGTCACCTGTCTTTATTTATGAGGTCCATAATGATACATTCCATGGCCTTACAGATGAGGCTGGTCAGGCTTATAGGGCTGTAATTCCCCCCAGGGGGGTTGCTAGGCAACCTTTGTGAAGACGGATGACTGTTGCTTTTCTCCATTCAACAGGAACAAAGCCTGTGGTTAGGCTTTGATTGAAAAGCTTACTTGGTGGTGATGCTAGTTAATGTTTCAGCTTGTTTAGAAGACAGCCTTGGATGTTGCCTGGTCCCATAGAGGTTGTGCTTTTTGCCTTGGACAAGGCATTGAGGATCTGCTCTTCAGATATGTAGGGTGGGGGGGAGTTTGGGGGAAGGTTTCTTGTAAGTTAGGAGGGGTAAGGGAGTACAATTTTCACCAAACCTATCCACTAACAGGTTTGCTATCTCTGTGGGGTCTGGGTGTGTCATACTGTTGGCTACTAGTTCTGCACATGCCTGTGTCCTACCCTTTAGGTTATGTATGCAGCTTTAAAAGGCCTTATGGATAGCCTTGGCTCTACTTGCTAAGTTTCTTTCAAAGAAGTCCTTGGAGAATTTGACAAGTTGACTTATCTGCCTGTTGAGGCTGAGGAGGATGCTTTTCCATTATTGGGGCTGTGCCTTTGTTTTCTTGGACAGCAACTTTCTGAGTTTATTGTTAAGTCTGTTGATGCTGGATGTCCACCATGGCAGCTTGTTTTTATTTGGAGCTCTGGCTTTGAATCTTTCTGCTGCAGTCGACTTTTTATAAACTCCTCCCAACAAATACAAATATATGCGAGATGCAACTATATAGCCAAACTGGAGGCTGAGCTCTCTCAATTCAGTACTGGCAAGACCAGTCAGGAGGAGAAGGTAACCACGCACACCACAAACCCAATCTCGCATAGAACTATCACAACTGCAAACCAAACACATAAACACAAAAAAACATACTCGGAGGCGTTGATTAAAAATCTACCAAAACAACAGAGGCCTCCAAAGCAGACACCCAAGCAACCACCACCTCAAGACATAGCACATGCAACACATAGTTCACAAAGTCAGTGTGCTAAACAGTCACAGCCCTTAAGGCCAAACAACATGCCAGACACACTTGTAATAGGTGACTCCATAGTCAGGCACACTGACGTCCCGCTCACCAGACTGAACAAGGAGAGGGTCATAGTAAGCTGCCTGTCGGGAGCTAGAATCCACCACATAACACAAGCACTCAGGTCACTCCACAGCAAGTACAAATATGACTCAGTCATTGTACATGCCGGTGTGAATGACCTGAGATGTACCTCCCTGGACTACATGAAAAGAGACATAGAGGAGCTCTCTGATTATGTAGCCCAGGCCGATATGACCCTGACCCTGAGCAGCATCTTACCTTCACCAAGAATGATGCCACAGTACAAAGACAAAATGATCAGTTTTAACAATTGGCTTAATTACTGGTGTCATTCTAAGGGGATCCAGTGTCTGTCTGCTTGGGATGACATGCTTGACAAGCCACGCTGCTTCGCAAGGGATGGCTTGCACCTGTCACCCTGGGCTTCCGGATATTGGCCAAGGCTCTTGCCACCCCATAGTGCCTTTTTAGGCAAGGCTCAAATGACAAACCTATCTCCCTAGAAAACACAAGTGGAAAAAAACTAAGGGTAATGCTGCTCAATGCCAGAAGTCTAAACCTCAAGATGCACGCCCTCGAAGTCCTCCTCAGTATGGAGAACATCGATGTCTGTGCAGTGACTGAAACCTGGTTCAAGGCTCCTGAGAGCACCCCAGCACTATCAGGTTTTACCTCATATCATGCTTTCCGGCCCCAAAACTTGCACCGAACAACAAAAGGAGGGGGAGTATCCATTTTCATCAAAGATACCCACACCTCCAGGTTAGTGGCAATGCAAGAAGCATCAGAGACTATCCAGGTGCAACTAACCATAGGCAAAACTGCCTTACAGTTTGTAGCATGCTACAGACCACCCTCTCAAACTCAGGAACCCCACACAGCCTTCCTGAAGACAGTGGAGAGTATGAATGTCTCTCCAAATACCATCATTTTGGGAGACTTCAACTACCCAAACATAGACTGGGAACATTACTCAAGCCCCAACAACCTAAATCAAAGGTTCCTAGAATTCATAAACTCAAATGCAATGGAACAACTAGTCACCATTCCCACAAGAGGAGACAATTTACTAGACCTGATCATCACAAACATGGGGACAAAATACTCCACACTGGAAGTACATCCCTCTTTGGTAAGATCAGACCATAAATTAATCTCACTGGAAATCTACATCCCGCCCCCACCCCCTGCTCAAAAGACCACAGTGAAGAACTTCTCAAAAGCAAACTTCACACTTCTTAAGACTGAAGTGGTATCTTTCAAGGCCCCTGGGCCAGTGGAAACCACAACCCACACTGCTGAATCCTTTGCAAATGCCTTCTATGGGCACCTTCAAGAATGCATGGATCATGCAATCCCAAATAAAACCAAGACCCATTCCCCCAAAGGCAGGCTCCTGGTCTGGTGGACCCCAGCCATAAACAAACTTTACAACAGGAGGAGGAAGCTACTACACGACAGAGCAAAATCCCTAAAAGGGAAGACATCTCTGATCAGTACTAGCAAAAAACTACGATCACTCATAAAATCATCCAAGGCCAACTTTAAGAGAAAAATCGCAAAAGACACAAAAGACAATCACATGGCCTTCTTTAGCTATGTTAGAAACCTGGGTGGAAACTCCCAGATATGCTCAGAGTTAGTCCAAAATGACACAAAATACACTGAACCCACTGACATTGCCAACATTCTGGCAGACAGGTTCAGTGCAAATTTCTCCTCCCTCCCCAAAAGGAGAAATAACTATCCCAGCAGAGTGTAGCCTCCCTAACATCTCAGATGCCCAGGTGAGAGCCGCCCTCTCTAAAGCTAAAAACACAGCATCAATGGGACTGGATGGTGTCCTGGGCTGTATGCTACATGAACTCCAAGAGGAACTAAACCCACACATAAAGCTGCTGTTTAATCTTAGCCTTACTACAGGATACGTACCCAAAGAGTGGCGTATGGCAACAGTGGTCCCACTTCACAAATGTGGTGCTTCTACGGACCCTGGAAATTACCGCCCCATAAGCTTGACGAGCCTGGTCTGCAAAGCTATGGAGAAGATCATTATGGAACTCATAAACAAAGACATTGGGGACCTACAGACATTGGATCCTACCCAATTTGGCTTTGTCAAGGGCAGATCCTGCCTTTTGAACTTGGTCGACTATTTTGAAATGGTCACTAAGGCCATTGATGAGGGCAAGGCAGTTCACACAGCCTACCTTGACCTTGCAAAAGCCTTTGACACAATAACTCACTCGGGCATCATAGACAAACTCACTAGCTTAAATGTAAACTCATATGTCACAAGATGGGTTTCAAACTGGCTCAAGGACAGAACCCACAGGGTCAGAGTTGCTGGAGCTATGTCAGACTCTAAGCCAGTCACAAGCGGTGTCCCACAGGGCTCAGTCCTGGGACCCCTCTTGTTCGACATTTATTTTTCCGAGGTACAGGCAAACATAGGAGGATTGTGGCTGACAAAGTTCGCAGATGACTGCAAACTGGGCGCCATAATTGATACTCCAGCGGACACAAACATCCTTCAGAGAGGCCTCATAGAAATGGATAATTGGTGCCAGAGCCATGGCCTTAAGCTGAAAGCCAAAAAATGTATAGTCATACCCTTTGGGAAAAACAAGGTACCGACAAATTACCACATAGGCGGTAATCCATTAAGTATGGAAGAGGTAATCAGGGACCTAGGGACCCAGGTTGACAGTAACCTCTCATTTGACACTCACATTGCCAAAGTGGTTAGGAAGACCTACTATATTGCCCACCTTATCATGAAGGGTTTCACATCTAGATCGAGAGGTCATTGTGCCCCTGTACTCTTCTCTTATCAGGGCAATGATTGAGTACAATGCCCCATTTGGGATGTATCTCACCCGACACCTGTAGCAGTTGGAAAGACCCCAAAAGTTCCTCACCAAGAGGATACAGGGTCTTAAACATATGTCATATGCTGCCCGACTGAAAAAACTCCAGCTCTATTCAGTCACATACCGCCTACTCAGAGGTGATCTGTGCCTGATGTACAAGGCCATGTCCAATCCTGAATTAATGGACATGCTCCACCTCAGAAAATCCAAATCCATCAGAGCCACGAGAACAAGTGACTTAAACCTCAACACAAAAATAAATAGAACGTGCTGGAGGGACAGATTCATAACCCAGAGGCTCCCTACTCTCTGGAACAGAATCCCAGTCCATGTTAGGCAGAGCCCCTCACTGACTCTATTCAAGAGAAATCTTGATGAGTGGATGGGAGATCGTAGGTTTACCCTGGGGGTCATCTCTGTGTCACTACTAGACAGAGGCATAGTAAACTAAACCCTAAAAGGGTGTAGTATTCTCATCCTAAGGGGTGGTGTAAGCCACATACACTCTGGCTAGGCTTATAAATGCCCTAGTGCAGATAGCCTAGTATGAACCTATGAACCTATGAACCTATGCAAGGGATTGTACAGGGCTTTAATGTTAGCTTTGGCACAGTTAGCACTTTCAGCTTGGGGTGGGGCTTGGAATGCATTTATACCATCATCTAGGAGGGTACAGTTTGCCTTGGTGAAGTATTTTAGTCTGATTTCACCCTTTGTGAGTTCTTTTGTTAGTCCAAGTGCGAAGGTGACTGATTTGTGGTCAGTTCTAACTAATAAGGGTCCGGCAGTTGCAGAAGTGCATTTGTTTGACATGTTGTGAGGACCAGATCCAGAATGTTTGTTCCCCTTGTCAACGTATGGACAATTTGTTCCTGGGCAGTTGAATTAACAAAGTCAAGGAACTTTTGCTCTAGCAAGTTAGGGCTAACATAGGTTTCTCAGTTGATGGTGTGATAATTGAAATCCCCCATAACCAGTGTTCACTAAAATTTGCTTTGTCTCCAGTATGGTCAAGTAGGCTTCATGGGCATTGTGACCTATGTAGGGGAATCTATAACTGGTTATGTCTTGAATGGGGATCTTATCCACTGTAACCTGGACCTGGAGTAACATAATGGAGTTATCCAGTCTAACTAGATGGGAGGTGAACTTATCTCTAATATAGATTGAAACATCGCCTCCTTTGGTTTTCACACATTCATTTTGTGGTCCAAAGGTGTGGAAGGCATTGTAGCCTTGCAAGGCCAGGGTACTGCCTGATGCCTTGAAACAGGGTTCTGTCACTGCACAGACATCTACATCTTCTAGGGAGTGCAGTTTTTACTTAAGCTCCTAGCATTTAGCAGCATGACCCTAATTTTGTTCTAACTGGTTAATTTCACATTGGTAATGTTGCTTTTGAGACCTTGCCTAAAAATGCTCTATGGAGGAGGCAAGAGCCATT
This sequence comes from Protopterus annectens, assembly GCF_019279795.1. Classification (NCBI taxonomy): domain Eukaryota; kingdom Metazoa; phylum Chordata; order Ceratodontiformes; family Protopteridae; genus Protopterus; species Protopterus annectens. The sequence continues at coordinate 1,527,420,090 of NC_056733.1, forward strand.
GCCAGTATTCAAAAGCCTAGAGGTGCCAGGTGCAAACCGTCTCTGACAAAGCAGCAAGTTTTGTCGACCATGGTTTCCCAGGCTGACAGGAACTGGATCCCCTTTGAATGACACCAAAAATGGAGCCAATTATTGAAATAAATCATTTTTGTTTATACTGCTAGGTGAGGGTAGCATGCTGCTCAAGGCTAGGGACATACCTGCCTGGGACACATACTCAGAGAGCTCAACCACATCTCTCTTCATATAGTTCAGTGAAGTACATCTCAGGTCATTCAAACCAACATGAACTATGACAGAGTCATAACAGTACTTGTTGCTGAGAGACCATGTGTGATCTAACAAATCCTGGCACGAGTCTGGCAGCTGACCAATGGCTTTCTCTTTGTCCATCCTGGTGAGTGGGACATCTATGTGTCTCAATATTCAGTCTCCAATGACAAGAAAATGTGTTTTTTGAGTGTTAAGCCTTACTGGCTTTGTGGGTGATTTAATACCAATACTTAACAAACAGTGCATGCGTATTGCTATTTGAATAACATTAAAGGTTACCTATAGTAAGAGTGTAAGTCTTGAGGGACTGCTTATTTGCTAGAGCAAAGTATGTAATCAGAAAATAAAACACTTGGTATAAAATCAGCCTAAAACATGTGATTTGTTTGTAAAATACTAAAAAATAATGTGTATAAACTCAGAGTCAGATACCTTTCCATAAAACAAAGAATTCTGGCTGGTATTTATAGTCATAATGCTTACCCACAATGGGTATGTGTGCAGGTTGTCCATAAGTGCTAGCAAGGTGTGATTCAGAGACACAGGCTATGTCAAAACAGAGCAAATGGTTCAGAAACTCTTATGCAAATGAGGGAATAAGGAGATGCAAATGATTAATGTATGAACATTCTCCAACTTTCCTATGTAGACATGTTGTTTTTCCTGTCTTTTGCTATTCATAGTCAGTTTTTGATATGTATATGTGTAGTACACAGATGGGTTATAAACAGCAAGTCCATGGTTTTTATATCCACTTGGCAATCTGCGAAGATGCACAGTTTAGCTGCAGGACTGATTATTTCCTGACTTTTGTTGCTTGTCTTGGTGGCTCTGAAAAGTAGTGTAATAAGCACCACTAACTGGCACAGGAGAAGAAGAAAGAGGCTACGAATAATTTACCTAATCTTTGCTTAGCAATAGTTACAGGAGAGATTTAAACTGGTCAGGGATATCATAAGGGCTTTGGTGAGCTTGTATGTCCTACAAATAAGAACTGGGTGAATGCAAGGCCTTCATGTACCTGTGGATATCAAGGTATGTGCACAACCCACTATACCTGACATTGAGACTTTTCAGAGGACACATTAGCTAACACACAGGCTTTGTTCTCCAGGATAATGCAACAGTTTCTCCATATACTCTTGGCACATGTGGATGAACATATGTACTTCTCAGTGTCACCACAGGACCAGGCCAGTAACATACATCTTCTATGGAATGACATCCTTTCATGAGGTGCTTGGCTAGATAGAGTGCACTCATGTTACTATAATGGCTACATCTGGACTACAGGTGTGAGGGGGGGATGCACAAAAACAGGAAGAACTGCCATCCTACCAAATTCCAGGTACTGTATGATGCACTTGGGTGCATCACGGACATGCTGACCCGCTATCCTGCTAGTACTCATGATTGTCACATTTAACACACAAGTTTGATGTACCACCTCTTTTTGCATGATAAAGTCTTAATTATCACATATGTGGCAACTGAAAATGATTTTAATATTGTTAACCATAGTTATTTCTCTATCTATATAGTGGTATATGTAATATTGAGTAGTCTCCCTTTTTGTTATGAATCTCCTGGTTTGCTTTCCTGATATGAAGCAGGCTACCCACTCAGACCTTTCCTAATGACTCTTGTCCATAACCCACAGTGACCTGCTGAGGAGGGCTTTAACACCTCAATTAACCAGACATGAATAGCCTTTGATAGATTGTTTGGCCTGCTCAATGCCCATTTCTATTCTCTTTTGTCAGGGGCACCTTCAGTATGCGCCTACTACTGAATGCAAAATGTTTAAAGCCCGCTGCATTCTACATAACATGATAATGCACAGGGTCTAGCATGCAAATCTCACACCTCTAAAGTGACAGTGGCCAACCAATGACAGCAGCATGGTAACTTCTTTGGCAGCCTAATGTATTGCACATGGCTGCACAGACAAAGCTGCAGCATCCAGTCCACAAATGTGGATAATGACATTCACTACACTAACATATGCTAACCCTAACCCTATCCCTCCTTCTAACCCTAACCCTGTACCTTACCTTAGAGAAATCCTTAGTGTAATACTACCATTATTTAGACAAACCACATCATATGATACGGGTATTTTTTTTCATTTATGTGTATTGTTAGTGTAAACTGATTACAGAAGTAGACTGCTGTCTGTTTTTTTATTAATTTAAGGTGGGTTTAGGTGTTTTGTCTGTATTTGGATATATTTTCATTATGAACTGTCAGTGTTGTTGTGCAGCAGTTAGCATTGTTACATCACAGCAAGAGGTTATCTGGTTCAATTCTTGGCTCAGGTACCTTCTGTGCAGAGTCTGCATGTCCTCCTTCCATGCGTGTGGGTTTCTTCCAGGTGCTCCAGTTTCCTCCCATATTCCAAAGATATGCATCTGGAGTGTTTCTCCCTGGGCATCCACTGAAAATGGGCTCTGTCCCTGTCAGACTTTCCTGGTAAATAAATCTTAAATAAATTGTTCTTGTCAGAGTCTACATTTTGATGTACCTACAATTTGATAATACATATGGGTTTATGTCAGTAGATCATGTTTTTGGAAACTCAAACTTCATATGATTGAGACCATATGTTTGAGTTTTCGAAAACTTGAATTAAACACAACAAAAATCTACATTTTTGTAGGGGGGCAATGAAAATTACATATATACCAACTCCAAGATTGCACTACAGTAGAAAAAATGGTAAATTCCCTGAACCACACTTTACTGCGATCTCCATACAAATTCTTCGAGTTTTTGGAAAGTGGAACATATAGTGTCAAGCATATGAAGTTCAAGTTTCCAAAAAGTCGATCATCTGACATAGCAAATATAAACTGCATTCTACATCTGAAATCCTGAACTTGAGGACTATCCGAAATAGTGCAAATTTTTCACTGAGGACCTATTCACTATCTGTTACAGCAGAAATGTGAAAAAAGACTGAAAACAATGCTACAAAATAAGGACTCAATCACAACTCCAGACATCTTTCACCTATAACTAAAATACAGTCATAGTAACATATCAAACAAATGCAATAACGTGTAAAGCACAATACAGTTTCATATCAACAGTACTCCACAAACAGCCTTATACCAGTCCAAACGCAGACACTTGAAAATGTGACACTTCTACTCTTTAAGTAAACACACATTCATTTGGCCAACATTTAGCATACTAAGACATTTGTACATTCCATTTCATTACACAATTACACAAGCAACATCTCTGTAACCAAAAGTGGTGATGACATTAAATAATTGTGGAAGAAACTTCACCTCAAGCAACCAATATCACAATTATAGATACAAGTCTCCTTCCAAGTCCCTTGTATCTTTCTTTTGGACTTCCCTTTGGCATTTTGTGACACTTTAAATAGAGAATGCAACAATGCACTCCACTCAGTGAGCAGTGTATCTGATAAAGAGATAGCACTGGATTCCCTTAACAAGGTGCTTCATTACAGGACAGACTTACAAAGGGATCCTTAAGGTATATGCACATTAGTTCAAAGCCATTTTCTCTGGGACATAGCTCCAAGCAGTTGAGTTCCAAGACAGTCTGCAATATCTACAGTGGCAAAACAGCTGGAATATCCCACACACTAATTGTACATACTTGTGGTAGACCTTTATGAATTCTCTGTGTTAATATTTTAATAGAAGCGATTAATAAAGAAATACACTGAGTAGTAGAAAGTAAGATGGGAGATGAGCAGTTCAGATTCAACGAAATTTTAACCACAAAGCGTTCTTTAGCTATGTCAAGAACCTAAGTGGAAACTCTCAGATCTGCTCTGAGTTAGTGCAGAATGGCACAAAATACACTGAACTGACTGGTATTGCCAACATTCTGGCAGACAGGTTTAGTGTAAACTCCCCCCCCCCTCACCCCCTAAAGGGCCCATAACCATACCAGAAGAATGTAGTGCCCAGGCAATCACTGACACACAGGTTAAAACAGCCCTATCCAAAGCCAAAAATACAGCTTCAATGGGACCAGACGGTGTCCCAGGCTGTGTCTTACATGAGCTCCAAAATGAACTAACCCTTCACCTAAACACACTGTTAAACTCAGCCTCTCTACAGGCTATGTACCCATAGAGTGGTGCACAGCAACAGTTATCCCATGCCACAAAGGTGGAGCCACAATGGAACCCGGGAACTATCTTCCTATAAGCCTGACTAGCCATGTCTGCAAGGCTATGGAGCGCATCATAATGGAACTCATTAACAGAGACATTGGGAACCTTCAAACATTGGACCCTACCCAGTTTGACTTTGTTAAGGGCAGATCATGCCTCCTAAACATGGTGGACTTCTTTGAGACAGTTACCAAGGCTTTAGACGAGGGAAAGGAGGTCCACACAGCCTACCTAGACATCACAAAGGCTTTTGACACCATTCCCCATTCTGGTATTATAGACAAGCTCACCAGCCTGAACATAAACCCATCCGTCACAAGATGGGTTGCCATTTGGCTCATGGATAGAACCCACACAGTGAGAGTTGCAGGCTCTAGGTCTGACTCTAAACCAGTTACAAGTGGCATCCCCCAGGGCTCAGTCTTGGGACCCCTCCTGTTCGGTATATACTTCTCAGAGGTACAGGCAAGCACAGGAATGCTATGGCTGACCAAGTTCACAGACGACTGCAAACTGGGGGCCATAACTGACTCTCCAGCTGATACAGAAATCATCCAGAAGGGTCTCACTGAGATGAATACCTGGTGTCAAAATCATGGCTTCAAGCTAAATGTCAAAAAGTGCATAGTCATCTCCTTTGGAAAAAACAAAGTACCCGTGAACTACCACATATGTGGTAGTCCCCTAAATACAGAAAATGTAATAAGGGATCTGGAGACCCAAGTAGATAGTAATCTCTCCTTTGATAATCATATTGCCAAGGTAGTTAGAAAATCCTTCTATGTGGCCCACCTAATCACAAAAGGGTTCGCATCTAGAACAAAAGAGGGTTTTGTGCCCCTGTACTCATCACTCATCAGACCCATCATAGAGTATAATGCCTTATTTGGGATGTACCTTACAAGACACCTGCAACAGCTGGAAAGACCACAGAAGTACCTCACCAAGAGAATTACTGGCCTCAAACAGATGTCCTATGCAGCCCGACTGAAGAAACTCCAGCTGTACTCGGTTGCATAACGCTTACTCAGAGGTGATCTCTGCCTGACATACAAGGCTATATCCAACCTAGAATTGATGGACACGCTCCACCTAAAAAAAAAAAACAAATCCTCGTGAGCAACACACTCTAGGGATCGAAACCTCACCACAATGATAAATAGGAAGTGCTGGAGGGATAGATTCCTGTCCCAGAGACTCCCCATGCTTTGGAATAGGATTCCAATCTACATTAGGCAGAGCCCCTCACTAACACTCTTCAAGAAAAACCTTGACGAGTGGATGGGAAACAGAAAATTTATCCCGGGGATCACTGCGGTGGCTCTGCTGGACAGAGGCAAGGGGAACTAAAGGCTCTGCTGGACCAAGGCACAGGGAACTAATCTAAGGGGGCAGCAAAAGCCAACACATTCTGGCTGGGCTTATAGATTCCCTCAGTCAGATAGCCTAGTACTTACCTATGAACCTATGAACCTATTCTAATCAGGATTCAGTAAAACTAACCCAGTGTTTGCAGTCACAGAGACAGTGGAGAAAAGGTAGAATGAGTAAAGAGTCCAACTGGGCATGCTATACTTAATAAGGTTCCATGGAGCTGATTTGGGCAGTCCTGCAATGTTTCAATATCCCAGAGACATTGGTACAATCAATGGAGCTATGTACAAGTATCCAATGGCACAAGTAAGAACAATGTTTAGACACATAGAAAGGTTCACAGTGGGAGTGGGGTGTATTAGGGTTCAAGTTTGAGCCCACTGCTACTCACACTGTTTAATGGACTACATTAGCAAAAACATTAGAAAGGACAGAGCAACTAAATTGCTTTATGCATTTTAATATGGCATTACAGGCAGACTCTGAGGAAGAGCTTCAGCAAAGAAAATGAGAATTGGGTGCACATGTGATGAAACTGGCTACAGGTAAAACAGTGGTAATGGCAGTAAACAGGGGAAATCAAAACAAGCTGAGAAATGAGACAGAAGGGAAACTTGTGGAACAGATTAACAGCTTCAAGCACCTGGGAGGGGTAGTTGAGAAGGGAAGTCTGAATGAGGAGGTAAAAGATAGACTCAGACCGGCCAACTGACGCAGAGTGTCAGGGGTAGACTATGACAGAAGAATGCCAAAGAAGATGAAAAATAAGGTGGTCAAAACAGTGGTGCTACTATTTGGTAAAAAAGGACAGGTAGTAATGGCAGAGCAGCTGAGGAAGCTAGAGGTGATGGAGATGAAATGACTGAAATGGGTAGTAGGATGCACACTGTGGGATAGATGAAATTAGAACATCAGTGCAGAAGCTGAAGTAGCACAAATTGCAGAGAAGGTCGAACAGAACAGTTTATGGTTGTTTAAGCACATGTGCAGAAAAGCAAATGATGATTTGGTGAAGAAGATTAGGGAGAATCAGCAAGAAGGCAAGAAGAAATGAAGATGTCCAACAGAGATGGATGGATTGCTATGGTCAGATATTACCATTGAGGAAGTTATGAGTGTGGCAGCAGAATGAGAGAGCTGGTGATGGTTGACAAGACACCCCAACCCAATGTAGGAAATGTTGAAAAGGGAGATTGATGATGATGGTGATGAGTAAGAGTACTTAACTCTAGTGGCAAAATTCATCCTAAATTTCAAAATATCTTTACTCAGTGGCTGACAGATTTTTGCACTGTGTTGAACAAGTTTGTCTTCTGAGCGCTGATAATTACATGCTACACTGCTGGTAGAACTGCAGTGTTTAACAAATTCAATAGGGAATATTCTGGCATTAATGGCCTTTGAGAGCATACCCATATCAGCTGTCTATACACTTGCCTTCTTCGGGGTAATTTCCATTTTAAGGCACTTGCCAATTTTCTTAATGATATGTGTGTATGTCAGGTAATTGATCTTAAACACTAATGGAGAAAGAAAACACTGTCAGTATAACCACTGTCAGCAAATAATTAGGTAAAATTTTGATTACTTTTTACTCTGACCACCTGTATACCCCAGTAAAAAGACCATTGGGGAAAAAAAACATATTGTTCTAATACATTCCTGCATAAAGCTGGATCTGCTGCCAGTGAAGAAACTAATAAGTATTCCAGCACAGGTACATGTGCAGTCAGATATATACAGAACATGTACAGTGCAGATATCGTTTCAATATCCAAGCTGCTTACTTAAAAAATGGACTGAAATCCTTGTAGGTAAAGAGAATGCTATCCTGATGTCAGTTTAAGTGATCAGGGAAATTGTAGCATCCTCTCCAAAGTATGACTATATTGGTTAGTATTTTCTAAATTCTGTTATATCAAAATTTCAAGATTAGCATACGGAAAATCTGTAAGGATTCTCTTTTTTAACAAATTAAGAGAAGAACAATCACCTTGCAGATGACTGAGGTATGTTCATAACTATATTAGTTAAATTAGGATCCAACTACACTAACATTCATTTTAAAACTAACACCCTAAAATAAACTTTAAAATTATAGTCCATTTAAGTAAATTCAGTGCACCTTACAACTGTCATACTCAAATAATATGCAAATGTCACAGCATGGAGTGGTACAGACAGAGCAGGGGGTAAAGACAAGACACATATGGTTAGTTCCTGAGGGAAAAGACTGTTCTGTTTCTTGGAAATGACATGTAAAATACAGCTAACACTGTAGACATGCTCTTGTAGAGATGGCAGTAGTCTCTTCTTTCCTCTAAGGTTCAATACATTTTTTTTTCTTTCTTTCTTTTTCTTTCTAGTCAAAGAATGACAGTTTTGCTTGTCAGAAAATGAAAGGTTTTCTGCATTACTAGTTTAAATTGTTACTAAGTCTTTGAGAGATTCTAACTTGCTCTGTTTAATTTTTGAACAGAAAAAATACACATTCTGCACAGAATAAAAATGCTGTTTTTTCTCAGCAGAATAAAGCTGTATCTATACTTAACCGAGGACATTATAATTCAAGTGAATATCATCTTCTCCCTTTTTGAGTAGTAGAATGTAAAAAAATGTATCATAAGCAGAATTTCTGAGAAAGTCAGCACTTTTCTTTTGTGAAAATTTGTAAATTAAAGGATAACCCAGCCACTGGGGATGCACAAGCCAGTGCATTTCTTTGTGCCGGTCCCAAGCCCGGATAAATGGGGAGGGTTGAATAAGGAAGGACATCTGGCATAAAATTTTGCCAAATCATACATGCGGACAACAGTTAAGATATACATACCAGATCAGTCGAGGCCCGGGTTAACAACGACCGCCACCAGTGCTGTTGGCCAACAGGGTGCTGGCAGAAATTGGGCTACTGCTGGCCGAAGGAGGAGAAGTGGGGGAAGGCATGCCCGAAGGCACGTAAAGGCTATGTGGTGAGAGAGGACATGCAGGTGGTTGGTGTGACAGAGCAAAATGCAGAGGACAGGAAGAAATGGAAACAGTTGATCCGCTGTGGTGACCCCTAACGGGAGCAGCCAAAAGAAGAAGAAGAAAGGATATTTTTAAAGACAGTGGGAAAGACACTGAACAGAAGGAAAACAACAAACTGACCACTGTAAGTAATAATATTTGTGGACTTCTGCTGTGTATAGAGGTAACAATTTGAAAATATTGGGACCTGCTTTCTGGAGTCATGAGATATGGAGACCTAAGAGATGAAAACCCAAACTTACATATAATGAGTCTGCGATTCCTGTTTATCAGAATATTTCCATTTCTTCGAGGTATGGCAAATACAAAGTTGATATATATATATATATATATATATATATATATATATATATATATATATATATATATATATATATATATATATATATATATATATATATATATGGATTCACTTTATATTCTTGAAATACTGAAATATCAAAATTCAGTATATCGAGGCTATAAAGCTGAAATCATAAAACAGTAAAAACTCAGAACCGCGAAATTCAAAATCTCACACACCGGAGATTTTCAATTTTACGCTTCTACTATACACAAGCACACCATCCTTCCCACAGACAAACACAAGTTCTCTAGTACAAGAAAGCAATGGGGGCAAGCCCCCCTGCACCCCCCATGTGGGGGGCTGCACCCCCCACACCCCTCCTACTTAAATAATCTAACTCCGAGGTCACACTACATACAAACACACACAAAACACCACCACACAAGCTACATTCAATTCGCACACATACACACACACACACACACACACATCACAGCAACAAAACACACTAACACACACCACAGCCCCTACCTAAAACCCTTAACACATACACACTTACCTGAATCCATAACCACAGCGAAACCTCAGAAGTGCGAAATTCAAAACCTCTGGTATTCAAGGTTTTGAATTTCATGCTTCTGGGGTTTTGCTCTTGTCAGGATTCCACATTATGGGCTCAAAATACTAAATTTCGATATATCAGTATTTTGAGCTTCTAAAGTGAATCTATCTATATATATATATATATATATATATATATATATATATATAGATAGATATATATAAAACACACACACACACACACACACACACACACACACACACACACACACACACACACACACACACACGCACACACACACACGAGTCTGGCGTGGGGTGCTTGCCTCCCAAATGGGGGTGCATGGGGAGGCAAAAAGAAAGCTTTTCTCCTGCATTATTGGTCTTTTTTCATTATCCCAGGATTTAGAAAAAGTGAGTCACAGAGTTTCAGTAGGGAAATATGTATAGATCAATACATTAAGCAACCCTTCACCCTACAAGCAGCCTTTTACTTAAATGTGATTTCAAGTAAAAATATAGTCCCATTATGAAATACCACCTATTGGTTCCATTTATTGATTTCCCACTCAAAGAAAGGAAAAACCTGTAATGGTTGTAATTCTCTCCCAATCACTAATCACTGATGCCAAGTAATAGAGGCAACATGCAGTTTGCTAGTCCATACTTTTCCACTTGTCACTGGTGCAGTGTAGTAAAGACCAGCTATTGAAAGGGTCCATCCCCACTGAGAAGCTACAGCAACAAGTATTAAAGTAACTCCAATCTTGAGGGGATCTCCACCTTCTCATCACTGGTCTAAGTGCAGAAAAAAAGGTTTCTGTACCTGTGTTCCTGAACATGTGAGATAAAACAGCAAATTATATACCCCAGAAGATAATCTCAAGGGTCATTACAATCTCTAGTTTAAGAGGAAGTCATGTGAAACCTAATCTTGAAACTGCTAAATAAAGTTTAGAAAAGTGTCCTTCAGGGAAAAGAGATCTGACAAATAAATTTTCTCACCCACCCACCTTCTCCCCAACATGGATTTATTTGCCCCTCTGTGCAAGAAACCAAAGGTATGAACTACATTCCTCATTCAGCTGCTTTTACTGTATTTGTGTTTCTTCCTACTTTAGCTTTTTGCTGCATGCTCTAAGTTGTATTTAATCTGCTGCATTTATTACTGATTGTTAGCATCCTGAGTATATTGCAACTGTTATTCTAAGCATCTTAGTTCTGATTTAAGCATTTGGGCTCCAAACTAGTTATCTTACATAAGGAATGTTTGTGGTCTACACTCTTGTAGCAACAGAGGTAGCTTACAACTTTCTGAGTTGGGAATTGCTGTTTGAAGGCTTATTGTGTCTATTATTCTAAGTGTCTTAGTTCTGTTTAAGTGCTTGGGCTCCAAACCAGTTATTCTACATTAAGAAGGTATGTGGTCTACAGTCTTGAGGAAGGAAATGTTGGCCTACCAACTTCTGAGCTAGAAATTGCTGGTAAAGGCTTATTGTGCCTTTTATTCAAAGTGTCTTTTTCTGGTTTAAGAACTTGGGCTCCAAACCAGCTATTTTTTATTAGGAAGGTTTGTGGTCTATATACTATTGAGCCGGAGGAGATATTCTACACCCTTCTGAGCTGGAATTGGTGGTTGAAGGCTTATTGTATCTGTTTTTCTATAAGAGTCTTAGTTCTGATTTAAGCACTTGAGCTCCAAATCAATTATTTTACATTAAAAAGGTTTGTGCTTGGGTGTATATTAGAACATCGAATGTTCTAAGTAGTGAACGCTCACATGAGTGAAAATGCAGGACCTCAAAGGTTTTTTTTTTATCTCAGTACAGTGAAGATCAGAATATTTTCCCTTTCCTCACTGTAGTGTGATCTTGGAGTTGGAATATATATATTTAGCGGGGGGTGTGGGGGGCACAGCCCTCCACAATAACATTTTCAAAGTCCTGCATTTTCACTCATGTGAGCATTCGCTATTTAGAACATTTGATGTGATAATATAGACCCTTGTGGTCTACACTCTTGTGGGAGGAGAGGGTAGCCTCCATCCTTCAGAGCTGGGAATTGCTGGTGAAAGCTTATTGTGCCAGTTATTCTAAGCGTTGCTGTTCTGGTTTAAGCACTTGGGCCCCAAACCAGTTATTTTAAATTAGGAATGTTTGTGGTCTACTCTCATGTGGCAGGAGAGGACAGCCTATGCCCTTCAGAGTGGGAAATTGCTGTTGTAAGTCTTATTGTGCCTTTATTTGATTGGCTAAAATGCTAGCTTGTTTACAAACTTGAATCTCTGTGCCTGGGGCATTTGATGACCATGCTACTTGAGAAGAGTGTTTGTGTTGAATATCTGCACTTTTTGACCTTTTTTACAGTATTTAGTTTGAACCTCAGCTCTCCATGCAGCAGCACCTAGCAGTGATCTGTATAGTTGCCGATATCTTGCAGCATGATTTCCCTTAAAATGCCTTTACTCTCTAGATAGATTTTTTTAACTACTAGAGCATCGAGTCTGCACATAGCTGAGCCCTTCTCATCAAGTCATTTGTCTTATTAACCTATTTAACATTTAAATTTCCCTCATTCCTCCCTAGTGGATCAGTAGCCATGAATATGCACTTCACAACTCTCTCTGTGACCAGTCTGGTTGAGATGGGTATTCTTAGACACTGTAGCAATTGCCTCATGTAAACTGACATCACACTTTTTCTTAATAAAACAGATACAGTTAACTATGCAAGAGGTATAAATACACTTTAATGCTGGAGGCAAAACTCTCTCATACAAACAAAACTAATCCTATAGAGGTTGGGAGTAACACTTGCACCACATCTACTGCACAGGGTAAAGGTACACATAAAACTACTTATGCTGAGGCACTTACAGGTAACCTTCCTAAAACACTAAGACCTCCTGCACAGAACAATTAAAAAAGTGTTCTCAGCCATCACATAAACACGCTGTTAAAACACCACCCACAGCTACACATAGTAACACTGTATCCAGAGCCATTACTAGTAATCCCTTTATGCAAACCAGTGCACAGCCAGATTTCCCGGTCATTGGTGATTCTATAGTAAGGCACTGCAATGTCCCCCTCACCAAACTGAGTTAGGAAACAGTCACAGTTAACTGCCTGTCTGGGACTAGGATCTGTCAGGTCACATAGTAACTGAGGTCATTGAATCACAGTTACCAGTATGACTCAGTCATAGTCTATGTGGGTGTTAATGACCTGAGACATACCTCTGTTGACTATATGAAGCAAGACATGATTGAGCTTTCTGATTATGTGTCTCAGGCAGGTATGAACCTAGCACAGAGCAGCACACTACCTTCTAGAAAGGATGATACCATGTTACTAACAGAAAATGATTGATTTTTAACAACTGTCTTAGTTTCTGGAGTAAATGGCAGCCTGGGTGGAAGTGGTTGAGAGACCATGCTGCTTTGCAAGGGATAGTCTGCATTTATCCCCTCTAAGCGTTCAGATATTGCCAAAGACCTTTTCAGCCCCATAACCCCTTTTTTAGGCAATGCCAAAATGAGAAACCTCCCGACTTAACTGAAACTATGAATGACTGTCTGAAGGTGGTGACTGCTCAATGCTAGAAGTCTTGACAAGAAACTCCACTCTCCACAAGCCTTCATCTCCCTGGACAGTGGAGACATCTGTGTAATAACAGAGACATGGTTTAAAGTTGCAGACAGTACATCAGCAATGCAAGATTATAACACCTTTCACACTTTTAAACCAGCTACTGCAGGGGAGGGAACTAAAGCTGGAGAAGTCTTAGTCTATATTTAAACCAACCACACAACCAGACTAGTTAAAGTATATGACCCACTGGAACTCATGCATGTGCAACTCACCATAAATAGATCACATACCATATCCTTACAATATATAGGTCCCATCAATGTCCCAGGGAACCCATATGACCTATCTCAATATACTAGAGTCCCTTACCCTTCATCTCAAAATGACATTCATGTGGGATGTCAACTACCTCTCTTTAGACAGGGAATCCTACACCACTTCTAATGCACAAGTCCACTGATTTCTAAACTTTTAATACCAACATCCTGGAACAGTTGGTCCATTCTCCTACCAGGGGTATAAGCATCCTTGACCTTGTACTCACAAACATGGGGGGGGGGGGCAGATGTTACTCATCCAATGGAATGTCTTCGCCCATCAGATCTGACCATAAGGCAGTATTACTTGAAATAAAAATGAAATCTGGGGATCCAAAAAAGCCAAACTCCTTTAGTAACTATTCCAAGGCTAACATCACTCTGCTAAGTGACACCTTGGCTGAATTCCAAGTATCCCCCAAACCCAGGAAATACCATAGCATATGCTGAGCTATTTACAAAATCTCTGTAGAGCCACATTGATAGCTGCAAAGAATGAGCTGTGCCCACTCATATTAAGAATAAGACAAACTGAAAAGACAAGCCACCCTGGTGGAATCACACTATCAATCCTTTATACAACAAAAGAAAAAGAGTAGGAGGGGCAAAGTCATACATACTAAAAGCCCCCTGACCAATCGAAACAGGCAGCTAAGATGGTTAATTAATACTTCAGAGGCTAAGTCTGACAAAAAAATAGCTTTGCAGGGAAAGGACATCCACAAAGTATTCTACAGCCATGTCTGTAACCTCAAGGGAAATGCACAGCAATGCACAGAATGTATTGCAAATGGCATCACCCCCATTGAACCTCAAATTTCTCTGCCACCACTCCACCTCGATAGTCCAAAGGAAATGACAGATACCACAACCCCCCTCAACTATTGCTAGGGTACAGGTCAGCAATGCACTTTCCAAGGCCAAAAACACTGTATTAATGGACTCTGATAACATCCCTGGATGCTTACTAAATATAATGAAACATGACGTCTCTGGTCCACTTGAATCACTTTTCAACTGAAGCCTACAGTCACGTTTTGTGGCCAAGGAACATAAGATGGCTGCAGTCATTCCCCTGAACAAAGGTGGTCCACAACTGATCTAGGTAACTACAAGCCCATATGTCTGACCAGCCTCATATGTAAGATTATAGAAAGAATCATCTAATGAAGACATAGGTGACCTGCAAATGATGAACCCATCACAGTTCAGCTCTGTTAAAGTGAGGTCATGGCTATTAAATCTGGTGGACTTTTTCCAGAGGGTCACCAAAGCACTGGTTGAAGGTAAAACTGCGCACACAGCCTACCTCAAACTGGCCAAGGTTTTTGATACAATACCCTACACAGGCATTATAGATAAGCTTGCTAATTTAGGTATAATCCTTTTCTTACTTGCTCACTTGCTGGATAGCCAGCTGGCTCACTGATAGCACACAGGAGGTTAAAATAGGTGAGGCCACCTCCACCAAGATGCCAGTCAGTATCGGACTCCCCCAGGGCTTGATACTGAGCTTGTTCTTTTTGGCATCTATTTTTCTGAAATGAAAGCAAATGCTGAAGATTATGGCTGACTAAGTTTGCAGATGATTGCATGCTGGAGGTTATCATTGTTTCCCAAGCAGACACTAGCATTCTTCAAGAAGGCCTATCTCTGACTAACAGATGGTGTCAAAGCCATGGGCTTAAACTCAATGTTAAGAAAAGCATAACTGTATCTTTTGGAAGTCAACCACCCTGGCTAATTAGCATGTTGATAATACACCCCTATGAGTCAACCCAGTGGTCAGGGATCTGTGTATGCATGTAGACAGTAGCCTTACCTTCGACCACCACATGACCACAGTGATGAGGAAATCTTTTTATGTTGCACAAGTAAGGGCATGCATACCTCTCAACTGTACAGATTTTCACAAAATGTCCAGATTTTTGCCTCATATTTTTGGTCCGTTTTTCATAAAATTGTGTTTTTTCTGGTAAATTAGTGGCAAATCATTTAAGATTGAAGTTAAAAAATAATGATGGACATTTGAGTCTTACACTTCATACCCTTCAGAAAATTCATGCTGATATACAACCTGTTGATTCTATCAAGATTCTGTTTGTAAGAGCAATATTTAAAACTTGTCCCTATTTTTGGGCATCTGCCCCACTTTTCTTTATGCCTTTATCCATATTTCTTGCTGTAAAACATTGAGAGGTATGAGGGCATGGCATGTATGTCCAAAGAGGTCATTATCCCACTGTACTCTTGCCTTATTAAACCAATCATAGAGCACCTGACCAGGCTTATGCAACAACTAGAGCGACCGCAGAGATTCCTTACAAAATGAATACAAAGAATACAAAGCGTAACAAACCTGCCTTATGCAGAGTACCTTAAAGCCCCTTCCTTCTACTCAGTCTCCTACAGATTGCTGAGGGGTGAGCTATGTCTGTCTTACAAGGCATCCACAAATCCCAGAGTTATGAATATGCTACATATTTGTAAGTCAAAGAGTACCAGAAATACAAGGTCTAGGGACCTGAATTTTGTCTGTGACTTAAACAGAACATTCTGGAGAGACAGCTATGTGTCCCAGAGACTGCCCCACCTATGTAACAGGCTTCCCATCTATGTGAAGCTGAATTTGTCTATTACCAAGTTTAAGTGCAACCTAGACCAGTGGATGGGGAACAGAAAATTTATACCATGCATGGCATCTAATGTTCCTTATGAACAGAGGTAGCTTATAAATGTCTGGCCCTCAATATCCTGTTTGGATACAGGACATCATTATTCTTTCGAGAACACTTGGCTAGGCTTAGAAAGGCCCCCTGGGTAGTTAGCCTAGTAACAATCTATGAATCTATTAGTCTATATGATGCAGAGGTAGACTAGGTTCAATTCTAACCAACAGACATTATATGCAGAGTGAATATCCCTTCAGAGAGTGATTGCTAAAATTCTCTTAAAATGTTTTTATTTCCTAAGAAAAAATAAACATGCACACACACACACACACACACACACACACACACACACACACACACACACCTTGACAGTTTTCTTATGGCACAGCATTCAAAGACCTCATCTCCCTTACAGCCCCCAGTTACACAGGTGGAATATAATATGTTAGTTTTCCTCCATATAGTTTATCAGACTAGCTCTTCAGTAAAGAACCTTTTGAGCAAACAAACTTCTTTATCTGAGCAATGCAAATAGTTGTAGTAGCAACACACACATAGTTTGTAACCATATAATTTATAATTCTGTTACAGGAGTTCAGCCAACAAAAATGAGTTGTGCAATATGAAGACAGATGTTAGAATGAATTCAAACTATTTGCTGCAGCTGGGTTTTAAGAGGCCCTGCTTTATTCCCAAAACTCGTCACTAACAATTTATATTATGCAATGAAGAGCTGGTGTAGTGCTTGTGAATAAACATCAGCCCCTCATGCACTGGTGTGTTGCTTAATAAATGTTTAATTAACACCTGCTCTACACAAAAACGTCTGATGCCACCTTCAGCCTCCAAACAAATGGCCATAACTGTCTCTTCTCCTTTACTTTGCCAATAATGTGGAAAACTGTTAACTCAGTAGTAGCATTTTCAATACACATTAATGAGAAATTACATTTGTATTCTTTCTTTTTTCCTCAGTACTCTGACAATTTTCAGAATACATATTATAATATGTGTATATTTCAGGAAAAACTACACACCGATAAAAGGTGAATTTATGTATTTATTTATTTGCAGTCTGCTTCTTTTAACCAGGTAACTAACTTGAGGGGCATCAAACCATTGTCAGCTATACTCTGGGTAGAAAGCATAAAAAGCGGAATACACAGACATTATTATGAGCAGGTCACAACAGTTTACATAACAAAGTGAGCAGCCAAAATATCCTAGCATTATGAACTATACCTACAAAGGAGACTAGTCTAGGCTAAACTATACTCTACTATATACTCTACACTATACTATGCTATATTATGCTATACTATATTATACTGTACTATACTATACTATACTACACTATATGTATGCAATTCAAGCAATAATTAATAAAACAATAGAATAATTCAATACAAATAAGTAAAGCTTGTATTCTTTTAAGTACGGGGTAGATAACCAATATGGAAGTTGAATAGTTCATTGTATAAGGAAGGGACAGTAGTGAAACAGACAGGATCGCATAGCAGTCTGTACTGTAGCCGACAGTAGAAGGTCTGTGAAAAAATGAAAAAAAAAATGTCAAAAAACACATGGAGTTACACACATGCCTCATACAAAAACGAAATCTAAAAACAAGCAGAACTGTAAAAAATTTACATAGTTACAAAAGTAAATGTGTCATCAGAAAACTACAGTGACACCAAAGATCCTCACAATGTGGAAAATATTTTGAAATAATCCCACTTCACAGACTAAGCAAACAATTTATACAAGTATTATAAACAAGTTGCAGTCAGAAAAGAAGAGCGCGAGAGGAAGGAAAATGGAACAGCAAAGTCAAACGAGGAAAGACGTCAAAAAATGAGGGCCACTATATGCAGTTAAGCAAGAAATAATAAGACTGATAAAAAGACAACAGATGAAACGCTGTGAAATGATGTAGAAAAAAAGGAACTGCAAAGTCATGTAAAATAATTTTGTTTAAACTATTTTTTTGAATGATAATCAGTGCTCAAGTATGTTTATATCATCTTAGAAAAACATCTCAGCATCCTCGTAATTTCAGGAGAAGAGATCTGCTGCACTAGACAGAGTATGATATTCAAGTTAGTTAGGCTTTTAGCATATGTGTTAATAAAATCAAGAATAAAGGAGACTTGGTAAAAAACACTGTGGTACCCCTAAGTAAATCAGTTTAACTTTAGAGAAGCAGTTATCCAGTTTATGTCAATCGTCATTCTGATTTTAATCTCTTAACTAAGAACATCACTCCATGACAACTTTATTTGAGTGGACTTGTGTAACAGGAAACACATTTGGCCGAAAGCTTTTCTTGGTCCAAAGAAGGCAGCACCTCTTGTCTTTTCTCTTAATGATTTGCTCACAGATAAGTCAGGTGTTTGTTGTAACAATGACACCGATTATAAAATGATGCCGACTACTGAGTTTAATGACATTCTATATTTGTTGAATTTGTTGTAAAGAGGAAGTAATTTACCAGGAGAATGCCAAGTAGTTCCTCACCTCTCAGTTTTGGTCATACTCAGTGAATTAATCCCAGTTCAGCCAACAAGCAAACCATAGTGAAGTGATTTTTGCAAGAGCTGCTTTGTTCAAGGTATTACAGTTAGTTATGTTTGTATATTCAGTGAAAGTTTTGGGAACTCATAATAAAGGGAAAACATAAACTGCTATTCAAGTGAACCTCTCTTTTTACTCAGCGGTTGTGCAAACTCACATGTTAGCAAATGCATAAGGGATGGAACAGTTCCCTTGCAAAAACATGTTTTTGTGCATTTGACTTAACTTCCCACTTGGAGTAATCAACAGTTTGTTTACAAGATCTGATGAATCAGTATGGATTAGAAAGAGAAAATGTTGAAGGTCAAGTCATACTGTGATAATGTTTTAAGAGGAACAACGCTGTCCTGATTTATCAATTTTGTGAGTAGTAATATTTCATATGCCATCTCACATTTTATTGCAAAGTTTCAAGAAAGGAAGTAGATCCAATGAAGTTTTCAAATATCACACTTAAACAGAACGTGTATATATGTATTGTAGGTGTTATCACATGAAAAGTGGACAATGAAAGGGGTCGCAAAACAGAGCAGACTTTCTCAGACTTCGTCACTTTGTCAAAGTGATCCCTACAGGGTGAAATTCCCTTTCCCCTCAGTGTGGATCTCCTCTGGGGATAACTGTAGCATTTAGGAGTGAAATCTATTGCACAGGAAGTGCAAAAGGCTGTACCCTCCAATGAAATATCATTCATGCATATCAACTGTGTTGTGAGGTACATTTCAGATGATAATATATATCAACAATGTGGATTTCAATAAGTAGTAACTCACTTTGTCTGATTTCTTTTGCAATGTGTTTAATAAATTGATCCATAACAAAAGATACCATGCTCATAAATATGTTTCCAAATTTAAAGAGTAGCAACCTTTTCAAATACATTTTTCCCAGTAGGTAGTAATGACATAAATCTAAACTGAAAGGCTTTGAAGTCTACTGCTGGATTCAGGACAGGAATTACAATAGCTTTCTGTCAGCAATTTTAAATATAACCCTAACATTATTTCTGGTCCAAAACATGTGCATATTTTCCTGATCATGTGATATATATCCTCCCTGCTTATGGTTCCAGAGTCTGAAAGAGGCAAAATGGCTTTTAATGTTTCTCTGTAATCAATATTTTTGAGTGATAGGTGGAAGTAAAAGGGTCAATTGCAGAGCAGGACCAAGTAAAGTCTATATTTTAGAAGTGTTAAGGGGGTGGAGATAAAATAAATTCAGTCCCAAAAATTATAAGAAGTTGATGATAAATTGGCACAGTGTTATCAGGACTTGTTATTATTTGGCAGACTACTGACATTTCTCTAGAAACATGTAGCATTGCCTAGTAGGTCATTTTGTTCGGATCTTAGAAGCTTGGATTTCAATCAGCTAATAACTTTTTCACTCATTTTGTTGAGGAAAGAAATAACTGCACTCTGAATTACTTACATTCACCACTTGGAATTACTGAGTCCAGTCATCTATTATTTGAACCACCCCCATTTATCCTCTGTAGGAAGGGGGTCCATCCTGTAGCAATACTAAAAGACTGCCAAGTTAGTATCAGTTTACTTAGGATAAAAGCACATCTGACATGCTGAGGTCCAACTGAATGAAATTGTCACCCATGTAGAAGAAAGATGTAGTACAGACCAGGGTAATGAAAAGCCTTGGCCTTTTGGCAGAGCGATGAACTAGAATGGTCATAAATAACAAGCAACAAAATCATAAAGTGACAGGTCCTTATGGAAGGTCAATTGATGGAATTATTTTTAGACACAAATGACTCATAGCATCAGTAAGATCATCAACTCTATGAGCATAAACAGGATGGATTAAGTAGCACAGCAGAATTATGCCCTTTATATAGCCATGTGATGCAATCTGAGCTATAAACTATATGGGTCCATACAGATCTGTAATTCAGAAATCAGTCTATAAGATAAGTTTTTTCTCAGGCTACTATAACCCTGCTGATCAATGTGTCCTCCATCCAGTCATACATTATGTAAAGGAAACTGGACGGACCTTTAATCTTTGAGGCTGACGGTATCATGTTTTATCCAGGCTACAGGGCAGATATCTTTATCATGAACCAAACATCAAGCTCATCCATTACGATATGGGTGGAATCACTATTAACATCAAGAGCTCAGAATTTTATTCACAGGAAAAACACCACTCCTACACTGATGTTACAAATATCATAGTAGGGCATGTTAGTAGGCAGGTAGCTAAGGATTTCAAGTTAGAGTTAGTTAGAATAAATATTTTATTATTGATGGCCTCTCTTCATAAAGGACATGGGGGTGGGGGTTACGATTTCTCATCCAGTTGTCAAGGTTTCTTTTCAACAGAGTCAGGGATGAACTTTGTTTTACATGGATGGAGAATCTATTCCATAGTGCAGGGATCTTTTAGAACACAGTTCTGTCTCTCCAGCATGTTCTGTTTGTGTCATAAATGAAGTTCAGATCCTTGGATCCAGGGGTTCAAGTTCTGTTTGTCTTGCACATGTGCAACAAATCCATCAGGGCTGGACATGAGGAAGCCTTGAAAGCCAGGCAGAAATCCCCTCTTAGCAACCTGTAGGAGACTGAATACAGAGACAGAGCCTTTAAGTGATCAGTGTTGGACAGGTTTTTCATGCCCTGAATACTCCTGTTGAGAAACATTTATGGGAATTCCAAATTTTGCAATTTCTGGTTAGATACATGTCAAAGAGGGCACTGTATTCAATGAAAGGTCTGATAAGGGCTGAGTAGAGTAGTACTATAACTTCCTTGGACCTGTATGCCATACCCTCACCTATAAGTCAGCAACATAGAATAATTTTCTTATTATATTAGCGCTACATGTAGATCAATGGGCAGATTGCTGACTACATATATTCCCAGGTCCCTGACTACTGGGTTGACTCTTAGGGGCATTTTATAAACGGAGTAATTAACTTGGGTTGACAGTTTACCAAAGGGCATTATAATGCATTTTTTTGGCATTGAGTTTTAGGCCATTACTTTGGCACCAGTCATTTGTCTGTGTTAAACCCACATGCAAGATGTTTGTACTAAGGGAAATCTATAATTGCTCCCAATTTACAGTCATATGTGGACTTGGTGAGCCAGAGGCCTTTAACATTAACTCTGACTTCTTTGAAATACATGCAAAACAGAAGTGGGCCCAGCACAAAGCCCTGGAGTACTCCACTTGTGACTGGTGTCTTGGTGGAGATGGTTTCACCAGATCCTGACTTCTTGGGTCATGTCTGTGAGCCAGACAACAATCCAGTGAGTTATGTAAGGTTTTATGCCTAGATCAGAGAACTTGTCCACAATGCCAGCGTGGGGTATTGTATCAAATGCCTTAGCCAGGTGAAATTATGCAGTATGTACTGATTTACCCTCAACCATTGCCTACATGACCCTCTCAGAGAATTCTTCCATGTTAAGTACAGTATGATATGATCCTCCCTTAACAAAGCCAGATTGGCATGGGTCCAGTGTGTGCAGGTTGCCAATAGCCGTGTTTATCTTTTCCATAATTCGTTCTATAGCTTTGCACAGTAAGCTTGTTAAACTGATGGGTCTGTAGTTCCCAAGATCAGTTGATGGTCTGTCTTTGTGGAGGGGAATGACTGTTGTGATCCTCCATTCACTTGGAACATAGCCCGTTTCAGAACAATAGTTGAAGAGAGCCTCAAGTGGTCCTGATAGATAATGTTTTAGACTGATCAAGAGGCAACCAAGGACATTAAGACCTATGGAGGTAGTGTGTTGGTTGTAGCAAGTTCTGCCATTACCTGGTCTCTGCTGATAGCTGGGGGAAGTATGTTAGTGGGGATTTTACCTGGTGGAGCTTGGGTGAGGGGGGTGAAGTTTGAGCTAAATTTATCAGCCAATAGATATGTCACCCTTATCAGTGTAGGTAGCATTGTTCAGTACACTACTTTGTGTTACCTCTAAAGTTCTCAATGTAGCTGAAGAAAGCCTTCTGATTGTCCTTAGCCTGCAAGACTATCCTGACCTCATAGTTGGCCTTGTTGGACTTAATTGGACCTCTTAGTTCTTATGAGACTATGTTTGATAAATTAAATATCCAATGACTTTGAAAAGCCTTGATTGCCATAAGATGCTGTGTGTTGCTCAACAACACATGTTTGAGCAACAGTATCAGCCAACTGACTTATCCAGCCATTAGGAAAGTAACTAAGAATCAGTTTTGAAAATACTGAAGCCTCAGATCCATACAGTATAAACAACTTAATGCCACATCAGCATTCAACGTTTCTGCAGTCCCTGTATGTCATCCTCACTGCCAGCAAGCATCCTTCAATACCAAGAAGATTTCTCAGAAAATAAAAAAAAACAATACCAGCTGCTCCACATGTGTAAGCAGTAGGATGATAATGCACAGAAAGCATCAGAGAGCAGCAGGTATTGTCTGTCACCATTAACATAATCATTACCAGTATGTTCTACTGGTAACATACCGATATTACAATACACAGTATAGGGCATTGTGCTGTGGCAGGGCACACACACTAACAAGTTTACAGCTTGTTCTCATCCAGGCAAGTTTGAAAAAAAAAACACATAGCGAACAACAGAGCGCATCTAAGATATGTTGCAGGGCACAGAGACATCAGGGATACAGGTATCACATAAAGACTATAGAAAGGAACTGGCCTGTTTGAAAACTCTCCAGACAAAAGTGGGGTTAGCATAATGATTAAAATTTTTAACTCACAGATACAAGGTGCAGGGTTTGATTCTGTCCTCTGGTTATTGGCTAGGCTTGTAATAGTCTGCAGACTGATAGCCTAGTATTTATCTAATGAACCTATAAACCAAAAACACATGCAGGCACACAGCACTGTATTGAAGGACTGCTGGCATCTTCAAATCTACCTCACTGTCAGTACAACATTTGAACCAAGTGTGGACAACCATACGCATCTGAAAGTAGTGCTCTTAGGTTGACCACCATTCCTGTTCTCTGGGGTGCATGCAGCACATCATTAGCATGATTCTTGCTTATGACAGGGGCTAGTCTGTAAATCATGTACAGACACAGGTGCATAAAACATCTCTTTGTAACTATGCACTGGGATTGTGACTCTCCACCCACCTCATAAACAGATAAAATATTTGCTACTACTGTAAAAGAATAATGTAAAAAATATGAACCAATAAACAGGGGCCTTCATAATTTAAAGGAATTTTTAGTCCAGTTTTGGAAATGAAAACTATAAAGACTACATATGGAGTATGAGCCTGAAGGACATTTTCTGAATAAACATTTCATTTTAAAGAGGTACTGTTTTTTTTGTATATTTTCTATGTTTTGGTTCCATGCACCTTCTTTACCTAGGGTGCTCATGAACCATTGTGGGTGGTGTATGTATACACGGATTCACTTCATAACACGGAAACTTCAAAATACTGAAAATGACAAAACTTCATAATACTGAAGACCAAAATACTGAAAGCTCAAAATACTGAATACTCAAAATACTGAAACTCAAAATACTGAAAACACATATTATGCGTAAACTCAGCTTAAACAACATAAATCATAGCAATTTCTACCAAATATATGCAGGGGGGGCCCCCACACCCCCTGTTAATTATATATATCTACTCCAAGATTGCACTTAACTACACTATGTGCAATCTTGGAGTTGATATATTTAATTAGCAGGGGGTGGCCCCCACATCACATGGGGGTGCAGGGGGGCTTGCCCCCTGCATATATTTGGTAGAAATTGTTATGATTTATGTTGTTTAAGCTGTACATAATATGTGTTTTCAGTATTTTGAGTTTCAGTATTTTGAGTATTCAGTATTTTGAGCTTTCAGTATTTTGGTTTCAGTGTTTTGAGTTTCAGTATTTTGATATTTCAATGTTATGAAGTGAATCCATATACACACACACACACACACACACACACACACACACACACACACACACACACACACACACACACACACACACACACACACACACACCTATCTGTCTCTATCTATCTATCTATCTATCTATCTATCTATCTGTCTATCTATCTATCTATCTATCTATCTATCTATCTATCTATCTATCTATCTATCTATTCTTCTATCAAATCTATTTTTAGCCACAGAAACAATTTTAGAAATTAGCTCACAGTATAAACAAGGTTTATTTACTGGAATTAAAGAAAAAGGATGTAGTCTGCTAAAATGGGGAATAAAAGAAAATGCAGCTTTACTTAACTAAATATTCTCAAAGAATACAAGTCCTCTTCACAAGTGTAGGTTTGAACACATCTCCCATATTTTTGGAATAATCCATTAGTACTTACAACATGTGTGAATTTTCTCTGTATTCCACAAATAAAATAACACAACATTTAAGTCAAGCAAGGTAATTGCCAGCTGGCAGTTCCTTTCAGACTTGACTTCCCTGAAGAGTTCTTATTATACCCGTTCCTCAACCCAGGATTCAGGATTTTCAGGCTTGCTAGTTGTTGCTGAAGCACCTACCAAGAGGAGAAAACGCTGAGAGAAGAAAAGGAGCCACTTTTGTTATTTTAAGTATTTTCTTCTGATTTTGCTTTGCCGCCTACTTTTTGGCATTTTCCGGCTTGCTAAAGTTTATATCTGTAACAGTAACAGTACTTGGAACATATCTAGAGCCTGTTTACTGCATTTCCTGTGTTGCACTTAATTTAAAATCGTTTTTTTCTCTAAAAACTGCATTTTACCTGATTTTGGCCTAGCACTCAAGTGTGGGGTCATTTATTGCACTGTTGTGATTATTTTGCTGCTTGTGTATCTCTGCTACCTTTAAACTACAACAAAAAGAAAAAAAAAACAAGAAAATCTTGCTTTTTTCCCACTTTCTGAAAGTTAAGAAAGTTCAGTTACATATTTGCTGTTCTGAACTGTTTGGAAGTTTCTAGAAGGCCAGTGCTTGCTTGGGCTAAAGGGAAGTCTCTGTGTTCACCAGTGGGAGTGGTTAACACTGAACAGCCTGCCTGTCCCTGGAGGAATGGTTACTACCTAGAAACTGTAGTTTTATTGGCCATTTTGGGTCAATTCTAAACTCCTTGATCTCTCTCTCTTAAAACCCTACAACTCTCTTTTTGCTGGTTTTTGCACTGAGCAGCGTCGGGCAGCGTCGCCTAAACAGGTTTAAACTATTCCAGGCTCCACAAAGTCTGCTCTTCACTTTTTCCCTTAGAACTGTTCAAACTCTCAAAGTAATCACTCTATTCTCTTTCTAAAGCCCTGCACTTGCTCAGCTCTTATAAGGAAACACTAACTAACTAAAGCACTACACCCTCCTTGACTTGTCATAAGTATTAGATTCCCGATTGGCCCTTCCTGATCAAATGAAAAATCAGTTCCCTTCCCTAATCTGATCAGTAAAAAAAAAACAGTTCCCTATACTAATCTGGTATGTCCAAGGGTCAGTTTCAAGGTTACTCTCCAGTCCAGCTGGTGAATCTGGGAATTTTGAGGCAATGTTACAATTGCCTTATGTACACAGTCAACCCTCTCCTCCTTCCAACAAACTCTAGTACATGTGAGAGATGCAGTTACACAGCCAAACTGGAGGCAGAGCTCTCTCAACCCAAGACTGGCACAGTCAGTCAGGAGGAAAAGGTAACCACCCACACCACAAATCCAGTCTCACACAGACCTATTGCATCTGCATACCCAACACATAAACACACAAAAACATACTCGGAGGCTCTAAATAAAAATCTGCCTAAACAGTAAAGACCTCCTAAGCAGATATCCAAGCAACAGCCACCCCTCAACAATACCCACAAATCACATATCTCACAAAATCAGTGTGCCTCACAGTCACAGCCCATAAGGCCAAACAACACACCAAATACACTTGTTATAGGGGACTCTATTGTCTGGCACACTGACGTTCCACTCACTAGACTGAACAAGGAGAAGGTCACTGTAAGCTGCCTGTCGGGTGCCAGGATCCGCCACATAATGCAAGCACTCAGGTCACTCCAAAGCAAGTACAAGTATGACTCCGTCATTGTTCATGCTGGTGTGAATGACCTGAGATGTACCTCCCTGGACTATATCAAAAGAGACATAGAGGAGCTCTCTGACCATGTATCCCAGGCTGGTATGTCCCTGACCTTGAGTAGCATCTTGCCCTCACTAAGAATGATGCCACAGTATAAAGACAAAATGATCAGTTTCAACAATTGGCTAAAGTATTGGAGTCATTCAAAGGGGATCCAGTGTCTGTCAGCCTGGGATGACATGCTCGACAAGCCACGTTGCTTTGCTAGGGACAGCTTGCACCTGTCACCCTTAGGCTTTCGTATGCTGGCCAAGACTCTTGCCACCCCCATAGTGCCTTTTTTAGGCAAGGCTCAAAGGACAAACCCACCTCCATAGACAACCCAAAGATAAAAAAACTAAAGGTAATGCTACTCAATGCCAGAAGTCTAAACCTCAAGATGCACGCACTTGAGACTCTCCTCAGTATGGAGAAAATCGATGTCTGTGCAGTAACAGAAACCTGGTTCAAGGCTCCTGAGAGCACTCCAGCACTACCAGGTTATAACTCATACCATGCGTTTCGGCCCCAAAACTCGGACAGAAGCACAAAAGGAGGGGGAGTATCTATATTCATCAAAGATACCTACACCTCCAGGTTAGTGGCACTGCACGAAGCATCGGAAACCATCCATGTGCAACTAACAGCGGGCAAAACTGCCTTTCAGTTTGTAGCCTGCTACAGAACACCCTCCCTATAACAGGAACCCCACTTGGCATTCCTGAGAACACTGGAGAATATGAATGTCTCTCCAAACACTATGTTATTGGGTGAGTTCAACTACCCAAACACTGACTGGGCAAACTACTCAAGCCCAAACACCCTCACACAACGGTTCCTTGAATTTATAAACTCTAACGCAATGGAAAAATTGGTCACCACTCCCACAAGAGGGAACAACATATTGGACCTGGTCATCTCCACCTTGGGGACTCTATGTTCCACACCAGAGGTAAACCCCTCATTGGTAAGATCAGACCATAAACAAATTTCCCTGGACATCCATATCCTGTCCCCACCCCCAGCCAAGGAAATCACTGTAAAGAATTTCTCCAAAGCCAACTTTGCACTTCTCAAGACTGAGGTGGAATCCTTCAAAGCCCCTGGGCCAGAGGATAATACAGCCCAATCCGCAGAATCCTTTACAAATGCATTCTATGGGCACCTGCAGGAATGCATGGATCATGCTATCCCAAATAAAACCAAGACTCACTTCTCCAAAAACAGGAGACCGGTCTGGTGGACCCTGGCCATAAATAAGCTATACAACAGAAGGAGGAAGCTACTACATGACAGAGCAAAATCCCAAAAAGGGAAGGCATCTCTGATCAGTATTAGCAAGAAACTTCGATCCCTCATAAAATCATCAAAGGCCAGTTTCGAAAGAAAAATTGCCCTAGACACTAAAGATAATCACAAGGCCTTCTTTAGTTATGTCAGAAACATGGGCGGAAACTCCCAGATATGCTCTGAATTGTTGCATAATGGTACAAAATATACCAAACCTACAGACATAGCCAACATCCTGGCAGACAGATTCAGTGCAAACCTCCCCCTTCCCCCGCAAAGAGCAAACGCCTATCCCAACTGAATGTAACCTCCCTGACATCACAGATGTACAGGTGAAAGCTGCCCTCTCCAAAGCAAAAAACACAGCATCTATGGGACCGGACGGTGTCCCAGGATGTGTCTTACACGAGCTCCAAGAAGAACTGAACCCTCACATTAACTCACTGTTCAAACTTAGCCTTACTACAGGATATGTACCCAAAGAATGGCGTACAGCTACAGTGGTCCCACTACACAAAGGTGGTGCCACAACGGACCCCGGAAACTATCGCCCCATAAGCCTGACTAGTCTGGTCTGTAAAGCTATGGAGCGTATTATCATGGAACTCATAAACAAAGATATTGGGAGCCTCCAGACACTGGACCCTACCCAATTCGGCTTTGTTAAGGGCAGATCTTGCCTCTTAAACCTAGTTGATTTCTTTGAAACAGTTACCAAAGCCATAGATGAGGGCAAGGTAATCCACACAGCCTACCTGGACCTCGCAAAAGCCTTCGACACAATACCCCACTCGGGCATCATAAATAAGCTTACCAGCTTAAATATCAACCCCTAAATCACAAGATGTGTTGCAAACTGGCTCAGAGATAGAACCCACATGGTCAGAATCGCAGGTGCCATGTCCGAATCCAAACCAGTTACAAGTGGCGTCCCACAGGGCTCAGTTCTGGGAACTCTCTTGTTCGGTATATACTTCTCTGAGGTTCAGGCTAACACGGGGGGATTATGGCTGACAAAGTTTGCAGATGACTGCAAACTGGGGGCCATAATCGAATCTCCAGCTGACACAAGCATCCTCCAAAAGGGTCACACAGAGACGGATGCTTGGTGCCAGAACAACGGTCTCAAGCTAAATGCTAAAAAGTGCAAAGTCATCCCCTTTGGGAAAAACAAGGTGCCCACAAATTACCACATAGGTGGTAATCCATTAAGTATGGAAGAACTAATTAGAGATTTGGGGACCAACATAGATAGTAATCTCTCCTTTGATAATCACGTTGCCAAAGTGGTTAGAAAGACCTTCTATATAGCCCACCTTATCACGAAAGGGTTTGCATCTAGATCAAGAGAGGTCATTTTGCCCCTCTACTCGTCACTCATCAGGCCCATAATTGAATACAATGCCCCTTTTGGGATGTACCTTACCCGACACCTGCAGCAACTGGAGAGACCCCAAAAGTACCTCACCAAGAGGATCATGGGCTACAAACAGATGTCCTATGCAGCTCGACTAAAGAAACTCCAATTCTACTCAGTAGCTTACCGCCTACTCAGAGGCGATCTATGCCTGACGTACAAAGCCATGTCAAACCCAGAATTAATGGACATGCTCCACCTCAAAAAATCCAAGTCCCTTAGAGCTACATGCTCCAGGGACCTAAACCTCAGCACAAAAATAAATAGGACATGCTGGAGGAACAGATTCATTTCCCAGAGGCTCCCCTCACTCTGGAATAGAATCCCAATTCATGTCAGACATAGCCCCTCGCTGACCCTCTTCAAGCGAAATTTGAACACGTGGATGGGAAATCGCAAATTCACCCCTGGGATCTCTCCTGTGTCCCTGCTAGACAGAGGCACAGTAAACTAATCTTAAAAGGGTACCTTCTGTGACCTACTTTACAGAGGCACAGTAAGCTAATCTAATAGGGAGGCAGAAGCCAAATACACTCTGGCTAGGCTTATAAATGCCCTAGGGCAGATAGCCTAGTATCTACCTATGAACCTATGAAAAGGAACTGCCATCCTAGAAGCATAGTTTCTAATTTGATTCTATGATGATGCTGCCTCTGTTTTTTTTTTTGCCTGACGCATTCTCTGTAGAGAGCAGCAATGTCCTACGATGCAACAGCAATATGTATTCCTGTTTCAGCAAGTTCACCTATGTCACATGATCCCCCCCCCCAGCATAGTACTACCATGGTATTATCGGTTTGAGCCCCTAAGAAAGGGCTGTAAGCCTGGGACACCCCAGATGCACTAAGGTGACAGTGGCCCAGGCAATGGTTGATTTTAAAATTGAATAGCCGAAGGGTTAATACCCGACTGAGCTATCTAAAGGGGACATAGCTAGTAATGCGTGAACAATTCCATCTGAGCAAATAATATTTGAGGGTGGTAAGAACACATTTAAATGCTAGACTTTCAGTTTATATTACTAAGTAACTTTTCTAAATATTGCTGAGATTTTACTAATATAACATTAAGGATGCTTCTCACTTTCTACTACCAAAGACAACACTGTACCAATACCCACTTCAGAGATATTAGCGTGTAGCAGAAAACCATTTACAGCCATTATGGATGATCAGCATAGGATCTAACACATCATACTTTTCAGTTTCCTAAAGACTTGCTGGACATCATTCAAACCTTGGAATTTTAATGGATACCTCTGTTTGTTTAGGACAGCAGGCAATTGTAGCAACGCCTAGGATGGACATGCAGTAATAGTTTGCCAAACTTAAAAAACAAAAATCTTAATCTATATTTTTCTGTATGCATTATTCATTTTCTTACTGGCTTAAATTTCTCAGCCTGAAACTTCACAATCATTCTGCCTATTATATTTACCAGAAAGAGAACTTCAGCCATACCTTATCTGCTTGTAGCTGGCTATCTGTTAATTGATCTTGGAATGAGGAATTAAAAATAGCTTGGACCTTTGGGTGATGACTTTCCTAGTCCTCATAGAATACAGGTTCATAGGTAAGCACTAGGCTATCTGCCCGAGGGCATCTATAAGCCTAGCCAGAATGTATTGGCTTTCGCCACCCCCTTAGATTAGTTCCCTGTGCCTCAGTCCAGCAGAGCCATTAGTTCCCTGTGCCTCTGTCCAGCAGAGCCACTGCAGTGATCCCCAGGGTAAATTTTCTGTTTCCCATCCACTCGTCAAGGTTTCTCTTGAAGAGTGTTAGTGAGGGGCTCTGCCTAATGTAGATTGGAATCCTGTTCCAAAGCATGGAGAGTCTCTGGGACAGGCATCTATCCCTCCCAGCACGTCCTATTTATCGTTGTGGTGAGGTTTGGATCCCTAGAGCGTGTGGCTCTTGGGGATTTGTTGTTTTTTAGGTGGAGCATGTCCATCAATTCTGGGTAGACATGGCCTTGTATGTCTGGCAGAAATCACCTCTGAGAAAGCGGTATGCAACCGAGTACAGCTGAAGTTTCTTCAGTTGGGCTGCATACGGCATCTGTTTGAGGCCAGTAATCCTCTTGGTGAGGTACTCCTGTGGTCTTTCCAGCAGTTGCAGGTGTCTTGTAAGGTACATCCCAAATGGGGCATTGTACTCTATGATGGGTCTGATGAGTGATGAGTTGAGGGGCACAATAACCTCTTTTGTTCTAGATGCGAACCCTTTTGTGATTAGGTGGGCCACATAGAAGGATTTTCTAACCACCTTGGCAATAAGATTATCAAAGGAGAGATTACTATCTGCTTGGGTCCCCAGATCCCTTATTACATTTTCTGTATTTAGGGGACTATCACGTATGTGGCAGTTCATTATGACATCATTCAGGTAGGTTGTGGAATATCTGGCATGAGGTCTTATAACCCTGTCCAATAGCAAGTGGGAGACTGTGAGTGTTTTGTGAAGACCAGATGTCAGGACTTTACAGGTTGAGAGTCCAATCAAGAATAGATAAAGTCATTTTTTTTCCTATATTCATGGGGCTTCTGGAATATGAAAATGGCCTTTCATTAGATTTCACTTGGACAAAAATCTACCTTTGCCCAATTTTTCAATCATTTTTTTCTGCTAAGGGTATGGGAAGTGAATCAAATTGAAGAATGCTATTTAACCTCATTCTTAGCCTTTACCTATTTTTCTGCAATTCTTTCACTTATTCTTATATCTAGTCCTTGTAATTTCTGTTCTCTCCTCCTCCTCCCCTTTCTACATTCTGGTCTTTATAACTTTTTATAGCAAAACCTACCTACTTCTCTCATTCTACATAAACAATTTTGATCCAAATCCTGACCAACACTCCTGTTACAGTTACTTACTTTTTTTTCTTTTGTTTTAATTTTTCAACCATGACTAAACTTTATATTTGCATGTTGTTCTGTAAACTAAAACTGTCTATTGAATAATGGTTTAAAAAAGTCTGTACTGATGAAAAGGCTTTATTATGAATGTAGTGGTAATTTTTTTCCACTGGCCTCTGCTGAAAATGGGCTTTTGCCTAGTTAGACTTTCCCAGTAAACAGATATCAATAAATAAATAAACTTTCTAAAATCATCAGAAAACTTTTTGACTTATCAAGCCTGCAGATCAATAGACAGAGACCGTTCTATACACTTTGCAATTCCTCTGTAACCACCCCCCCACTTTAAACATTTTCCATATCACTTGCTTGACTGCTTTGCATTGGGATTATGATATCCAGAATGGTTTGAAGTGGACTTTTCACCAGTCATTGTTTCTATACAGTACTGGTTTGAACTGGTTTTGCCAGGGAACTTTGAGAATATATCCTTATGCCTGAGTACAAAGTCTTTGTTTTTCAGACGTGGACTATGTCTCTCCTATTTTAACTTGAGGACATGCTGTAAAGGTTTAAACTTCTCCTGCAAATATTTCTGTGGAGTAATTGCTCTGTTTTTTTTTACCTGCTTGCCTCACTTTATAGTTAACTTCACTTTCTTTTTCTATAGTTTCAAAAGGTCCTTGCGACTTTGTAAAAAAAAAAAAAAGTTGTTTTCACCAGCAGATACAAAAAGAAATACTTTATTTCCTATGACTCCTAGACTGAATTCTATAAGGAGAATGTTTGCTATATGCTGTCAATTTTACATCCATACTATCTCTATATTCTCTCTTATTATAAATATAATTCTTAATGCACCCTGCAGCTCAGAAATAATATTGTATCAACTTCCAAAGGGAATGATTTCACCCCTCCGCATCTAGTCATCCTTTGTGATGTTTGCCATACAGCAGTTCAAATGCTGTGAATGCATTTTGAATACATTTGAGGCTTGGGCACTTCTCTTTCAACAAAGAGAAGATAATGGGCGCAACTGGGCACAAACTTCTCCCATTCACTTCTAAGGCTTTTTATAACACAAATT
Source organism: Protopterus annectens (assembly GCF_019279795.1). Taxonomy (NCBI): domain Eukaryota; kingdom Metazoa; phylum Chordata; order Ceratodontiformes; family Protopteridae; genus Protopterus; species Protopterus annectens. Next base: position 1,527,453,634 of record NC_056733.1, read on the forward strand.
TTAAAGTTTTATTGAAATACTAAACTTAGGCATTGGTCTGATGGTGGGATCAGAACAGTAGCTACATTATATGGTGCTCTGCACAATTCCAGGTTTTAGCAATCCCTTTAAATCTAAGTTGAAAACTAAAAAACAGCTCTCACAAACTAAACTGCATGCTACAGTTATAGACCCACTGCAGAGTTTCCGCCATGGCCACATATACAGTACTGGCATTCACTTCTGAATGATGGCATTGTATAGCCACTCCATCGGCATCTGCTGATCACTCCCCCTTAACACCTTGCACCCAGGACTGCTGCTCCTTTACGCCACCCCAGCACAGGTAGAGTCTGCTAAGACTTCTTTTAAAATGGAATGAGTCAAAGTGACTTGGCTCTGTGAAATAGCTAACTTGGCATATTGCACAGAATGTTAACTTGGCATTGTTAATATTGCACATAAGGTAAAAGATTGTACTTTCATAGAGTTATTGCATATGTCTGTGAATTACTTCAGCTTTGTAACTCCAGGCCCCCATGACTAGGATGGTATATGTTATTACTGGAGTTCAGAAGTCTGATGGCTTGTGCAAAAAAGCTTCTGTTAAACCTGGTGATTCTGCAACATAAGCTATGGCATCTCCTGCCCAAAGACAAACACGAGAACAGACCATGGGCAGGGTGAGTGCAGGCTTTGACTATTTTCATGGCTCTGCTGAGGCACTAAGCAGAGTGCAAGTCCTGGATAGATGGGAGTGTGGACCTGATAATTATCTCCAGCACTTTCACCACCCCCTGGAGAGATTTGCGATCTGAAACCATGCAGTTTCAATACCACATCAATAGATGATTTCAATGGTACCCCTGTAGAAGTTGTGAGAACTGAAGGTGGTAGTTTTGCTCTCCTCAACATTCTTAGAAAGTGTAGACACTGTTGCACCGTCTTGACAATATGATTAGTGTCTGTTGACCAAGACAAGTCTTTTGCGATATACACCCCCAGGAACTTGGTGTTGTTCACCATTTCCACTGTTTCTCCTTGGATTGTGATTGGAGACTGCACCTTGTGTCTCTTCCTGAAGTCTACTATTATCTCCTTTGTTTTATTCACATTGAGAGACAGGTTGTTGTTGTCACACCAAACACTCAGTTGGTTCACTTCCTCTCTGTAGGCTTTTTCATCATCATTGCTGATGAGACCCATCACTGTAGTATCATCCGCAAACTTAATAATGTGGTTTGTGTTGTACCTAGCGATGCAGTCATGTGTCAACATGGTAAACAGCAGGGGACTCAGGGCACATCCTTGAAGTACTCCACTGTTCAGTGCAATGCTCATCAATGTGTTGTTGCCTATGTATACCTTTTGACGTCTGTCAATAAGAAAGTCCAGAATCCAGTTACATAAAGGAGTGCTGACACCCAGATGGATCAGTTTCTTAATAAGATGTTGGGGAGTGACCATGCTGAAGACTGAGCTTAAGTCAATAAATAACATGCGGACATAGCAGTTTTTGTTCTCCAGGTGTGCCAAGGATAAGTGTAGTGCCATTGAGATGGCATCTGGCGTAGAGCAATTGGATCTATAAGCAAATTGGAGTGGGTCCAGTGATGCAGGAAGATTTCATGTTAAGTACTCTTCGACCGATCTGGAAAAAGCAGTTTATTAAAGTGGAGTTAAGAACTACTGGGTGGTAGTCATTCAGGCTTGAGGGTGGAGACTTTTTGGGCAGTGGAATAATGGTTGTATTCTTGAAGGACTTGGGTACTATGGCTTGATGCAGAGAGATGTTGAATATGTTGGTGAGGACAGTAGTTAATTGGTCAGCACAGTCCCTGATCACCCACCCCAGAATACTGTCAGGACCAGCTGCCTTTCTTGGTTTTACTTGTCATAGCACCCTTTGAACATCCACTGGGTGAAGGCAGAGAACTTCATCTTCTTGGTTGGTGGGCATTTTCATTGCCATTGTATTGTTCCCCTTCTCAAACCTGCTGAAGTAGGTGTTGAGCTAATTGAGAAACTCCATGTTATCATCACATTCAGAAGGTAGGGGCCTGTAGACTGGTATAAATTGTATACCTTGCCACAGAAGCCTGGAGTCTCTCAGGTCTGAGAAGTGACCCTGCATTTTCTGTCCATATCTTAGCCTCTCTTATTCCGCTACTTAGTTTCACTCTGGTTTCCCAAAGGGGATCTTTGTCTTTATACTTAAAGGCAGCATTGCGTGCATTCAAGAACTTGTACACTACTCTTGTGAGCCAGGGTGTCCGATTCACTCATGTGATGATGATCTTGTTGACTGTAACATCATCCATACATTTTGATATATAGGCCATCACACACTCTGTGTACTCATCCAGGTTAATTTTCTGCTCCATAGTAGCTGCCTCCTTGAATATATTCCAGTCCTTGCGTTCAAAGCAGTCCTGGTGTGCTGAGACTGCTCCCTCTGGCCCACCCTTATTTGTTTCCTGGATGGCTTTCCTCTGATTAACAATCACCTATATGGTGGTAGTAGCATAATAGAGAGATGATCTGAGCTACCCAGATGAGGATGAGGTACTGCTTATATGGCAGCTTGACATTGGTATAGACTTTATCTAGAATATTTTCTCCCCTCGTTGTATAGACCACATGTTGGAAGTAATGAAATAAAACTGTTTTCAGATTTGCTTGATTAAAATCACGTCCTATTATGTGTGCAAACTCTGGATTCTGGTTTTGTAGCTTATTGAATGAGTGGTAAAGTGCATTCAGTGCTTCGTTGGTATTGGCACTGGGGGAATATACACCACTGTGATGCTCACACCATTAAACTACCTTGGCAGTATTAAATAGGAAGAGCTGAGAACTAGGGTTTCTTTTCTAGCTGAAGTGTTGTGTGCCTCTGCTGTGGTCTGACTGAATTTAGTTTTCAATTGGATTTATTCACTTAACTTTTATTTTGTTTTTGCTTTTATATTACAGTTTGATTTATTTTTTAAGTTTGTTTTACCCCGATATTTTTCTTATTGGAGTTTTAAAAGTTCTTGGCTAGGATCATTTAGAAAATAATTAATTTTCCTTTTACTGATTAAAAAGGACTCCAATTTGGATAATTAGTTGGAAGAGCTGAGGCAAAGGATTTCTATTTTACCTGCAAGTATTTTGGCTGTGCTATTATTTAGATGAAGTGCTGTGTGACATTGATTGCCTACCCACCACATCCCTATTGGGCTTTTAAACTTTGTAGAATTTGAGATGGCCACCACTACTATAAATATGACTTTGGGCACTTCCCCATTTCTCATCTCATCTGTTTATTCTACTGGACATTGAGAGGTCAACTGGAAATGCCCTCTACCTTCAACTCTTAAAGTTTGAGTTATCTTCTGTTTCATTAATCTTGTTTTTACATCTTACTTTTAAATCTAGAACATCTGGGACGAGGCTACCAATCACTGGTGAGCCTAAGAACTGTTTCTCAGGGATCAGCTATTACTTCTGTTTTGTTCTTGGTGACAGAAGGAGCAGAGGGACATCATTTCTTAGTATCTCAAGAGATTAAGAATCATTGGAAATACTGACAATTGCTTCCTAGCAGCCAACTTGTATTAGTGTGACTCTTTTGTTTCTGATAAGAGAAGGAGAAGAGGGACATTATTTCCTACCATTCCTAGAAATTATCAATACTGAAAAGCCTGAAAATTGTGTCTTAGGCTCCAGGTTGGGGTTGGTGCTGCTGTTTTGCTCCTGGTGAGAGAAGGAGCAGAAAGACATTGGTTCCTGCTGGTCTCTGATAAGGCAATGTGTCTGGGACTTCACTGAGTGTTCTTGCTGCTGTTTTGTTGAGACCCTATTCAGGGCCTTTGGGAAGCTTGGCTTTCTGTTATGCCCAACTAAGAGAAGACAATAGCAAGTGTGCTGAATGGTAATCATTTGAAATGTTGGCACCCTTTATGGCAAGTCTCAAAACATGAAGACTGAATGGACAAAAAATGGACTTGCATACACCAAGTCTGAGATGGCCATTTCATGGAATATTCACATTTTTCCAAGGTATGGTGACCTTGGAGTTGGCATATATAAATTCAGGGTTTGTGGGAGGCTTGACTCTCCCACATTGGGGAGTGCAGGAGGACCTGACCTCCTGCAAAAAAAGAAATTTAAAGGAGAAGAGTGATGGTTGAGATTCGGTCTCTTCCTGGGTTTTCATGTTTTTCAGCTTTTTTTCAGTTTATCTGCACTTGACATTACAGATGCCAACATTTCAGCAGGGAGCCACACTGAACCCATAAATATCTGGGTTAATACTACTTCTCAGGAAGCAGCTAGGAATGAGTGCTACATGTTTGCTTCTGGTGAAAGAAGGAGTGAAGTGCACTCTAAATCATTTTAGAGTACTGCTGTTTTTGCCACTGAACTAAACTGCTGAATTCTGTATTCCTGCTTATTTTATGTGTTTGCTGCTTGAGTTACTATGTAACTGCACTTTCATCTTGGATTACTAATTAAGTTGATTATTTACTGCACTCCCAGGCTCTTTCAGTGATTTAATGTTAGAAGGGTTAGGTCTATACTCTAGTGGTAGTGGAGAGTAGCCTGGTCTCATTCTGTGCTGAAAAGCACTGAGGATACCATAGAGTCTGCTTATTGTGATTTGCCAGAGGGCTATTTTGCTTGTTTGCAGGTTTTCGGTATTTAGCAGTGCCTGCACTAATTCAGGCACTTTGAAATGAGATTTTTCTATAAAACTACCTTAAAAATTTCTTTAGTAATTAGTTGCACAAATAGAAACTAGTTTGCACACCGAGGATCACCCCCCTCCCAACAAATTTAGTGTTAATCTTAATTCTTACCCAAGTTAGGCAGCTGTAAGCCCTCTTGTATCATCTCTTTGCAGATTACATAATAAGGATCCATAACCATGGATATACAGTTTCTTACTACAGTTTAGTAGATATGGGCATCATGAGGCAATGTAGCAATTAACCCATATTTCTGACAACCACCAAATTCTTAAATAAACTGATACTTTGTGTGAGAGTTATAGTTACACAATGTTATTGAAGGGAAGACTCTCAAAGTCTAGCACTTATAATGCAAATAGGTTGTCAAACACACACACACACACACACACACACACACACACACACACACACACACACACACACACACACACACACACTACACCCATCATACATAGAACCAACAGACACATAGACCCACATATGCCGAGGCTTTTATATGTAAACTTCCAAAACTGAAAATGCCTCCCACTCTTTACACTTACAATTGCTATCCTCAGCAACCTCATAGGCACTCTACTAAAACAATACTCACCATGGCAGCCACATCTCACCTTCTGAGCACACAAGGCAAACTACGACACAAACCAAAATTTTAGTCATAGGAGAGTCTACTGTGAGACACTCAAATGCCCCCCTCTCCAGGCTGTGTAAGGAGATAGTCAGTCATTTGTCAACCAGGTACTAATATACACCTGATTACTAATGTACCTACGGTGGGTCAAGAGGTGCACAAAGGGTTAGGAGGCATGATTGGCCATCCACCATCCCAATCACTCTTTAGTAAAATAGTGGCTTTTAAAAGCCAGTATCGCATTTATGGTCAAACTTGAGCACTATAGTGCTCCGTGTGTGGTTTAAACTGCTGCAGTTAAAAAGCAAAGGACAGGAGGAGGGCATATCATGCATGCGACCATCTGGTTGGTATGCCAGTAGAAGGAACAGCCATGTTTTTTTTTTTTTTGATTGCTCTTAACTTGAAGAGTTTGGGGAGGGAAGATGGGAGTGTGTATAAGTAAACTTCAGGAAACATCCTGCAGGTCCTTTTTTGTCTTCACTTGAAGAGCATGGGTGGGGTGCTAGTTCATGAGACTGGTACAAGGCACTGGTTGAGCTATCTATGCTTCTGCACCAGATCATGCACACACTGAGGTCACTGAACCATAAGAACCAGTATGATTCAGTCATAGTCCAAACGACCTGAGACATTCCTCCCCGAAGTACATGAAGAGAAACATGATACAGTTCTCTGACTATGTGTCCCAGGCTTGTATGAGCATAGCATAGAGCAGCATTTATCTTCTCCAGTGATGATGCCACAATATGAAAAGAAAATAATTGACTTTAATGATTATCTTGGTTTTTCATGTCATTCAAAAGGGATACAATATTTGTCAGCCTGTGAGGATATGGTTGACAAACCACTCTGCTTTGCCAAAGAAGGTTTGCAGCTGTTCACTTTATGCTTTTGAATATCTGCTAAGACCTTGTGGACCCCTATAGTGCCTTTTGTATGTATTACTAACCTAATAAACCTTCTAGTGTAGCAAAAACAACCCATGACAATCTAAAGGTATTAATACACAACGCCAGCAGTATAAACAAGAAACTCCACTCTGTGCTAGCTCTCATTATCCTGGAGAATGTAGACATCTGTGCAGTTACTGAGAACATGGTTTAAAGCCACAGATAGCACTCAGAACACAAGACTATAATGCCTTCCATGCATTTAGACCAGCTACTGCACAGGAAAGGACAAAAGGTAGAGGGGTCTCAATTTATATCATAACAAACACATCAAGCTGGTCAAACAACATGACATACTTGAGCTTCTCCATGTCAAAAAGTAACATAGGCAAAGTTTCATACCATATCCTTGTAAGCTACATATCCCCCTCTTGACTAGGAAACCCAGAACACATTCTTAAAAGAACTGGAGACACTGCCCATTCAAACCAGCACAATACTCATGGCAAGGGCAACTTTAACTACCACATAATAAAATGGAAATTATATATAAACCAAACATGCAGACCCAGAGATTCCTGGACTTTGTAAACACAAATATACCAAGCTAGTTAGTCCATATGTCCACTAGTGGTGCTAACATCCTTGACCTTGTCCTTACAAACATGGAAGGACATTGCTCCCCTTTTCCCATATAATACCCTCACCACAGCAAAATTTCAAGCCTCCTAAATTCTGAGAGCACAGTTTCCCTTGAGGAATTGTTCACCAAAACCTGTGCAATCATGTTAATGGCTGCATAAAGATGGCTGTACCTACCCAGAATAAGAACAGCACAAACTCATAAAACAAGGCACCCTTGGTGAAATGAAAACATTAATAGGCTGTATAACAAAAAGGAAGAAAATACTGTTAAAAAATAAAAAGTACAATGCCTAGCAAGGGAAAAAAAACTCCACCATCAATCTAAACAATCCACCCAGGAGCTAATAAAGTACATCAAACCCAAATTTGAAGTAGAAACTGGCTCCCAGGCCAAGGACAATCACAAGGCATTCTTCAGTTATGTCTGTAACATCAAAGGCAAAACACAAATATGTGTGGAACTAATTGTAAATGGTGTCATCTATACTGTGCCGGTAGATATAGCAAAACTACTGCTGACAGATTTTGTTACAATTTTATCTCCCCCGACACCCCTCAGGAAATATTCTCAATGACTCCCCCAAATATCACTAGGGAACAGTTTCTCAATGCACTCTTCCAGGCTAAGAGCACTGCACTGATGAGCCGCAGTAATATTTCAGGGTGCATCCTTAATAACATAAGACATAACCAATCAGGACCACTAAAGTCAATATTTAGCTCTAGGTTCCAGTCAGGCTTCATGCCAAAGTGAATGGAGGACTTCAACTGTCATACAGCTATACAAGGGAGAGCTAGATACAGACATGAGTAACTACAGACCAGTGAGTATAGTCTTATGTGCAAAGCCATGGAAAGAACTATCATGGAAATAATAAACAATAACATAGGAAACCTTGAGATACAATCCAGTTTGATTTTGTCATGCCTACTCATCCTAGTAGACTTCTTCGAGAAGGTCACCAAAGCAATGAATAAAGGCAAAGCAGTGCATACTGCATACCTTGACCTGGCCAAAGCATTCAACACAATACCCCACTTGGGCATTGTAGATAAACTCAGGTATTAACCTCTTTGTCACCCACTGGATAGCTAGCTGGCTAAAAGACAGGACCCAAGAAGTTAGGATAGAGGAGTTTAACACTACAAAAAAAGCAGTCCATAGTAGAGTTCATCATGGCTTGGTGCTGTTGCCACTTGTTTTTGGCATCTACTTCTCTGAAGTCAAGGCCAACATCAAGGGCCTCTGAATAATCAAGTTTGCAGATGTTTGCAAACTAGGCACAGTCATAAAATCCTTCACTGACAAATACCCTACAAAAAGGCTTCACAAATACCAATAACTGGTGCCAGAGCCACAGTCAAAAATTCAGTTCCATGAAATGCACAATAATATACTTTGAGAAGCTGGTCACTCTTGGAAACTACCACATTGATAATACACCACTATGAGCAGACCCAGTGGTCATGGATTTGGAATGCATGTAGACAATAGCATGGTCTTTTACCATTATGTATCTACAATAATAAGGAAATCATTCTATGTTGTACAGCTTGTAAGAAAGGGTATGCACCTGACTAGACATATGCAACATGCATCCAAACAGGCTCCTTACTAGAAGAATACAGGGGGTAAACAACATGTCCTTTGCAGATATTCTCACAGACTGTTGTGGGACAATCTATGCCAGGGTTTCAAACTATCCTTTGATTTTCCTCAGCTGGACCTGTTGCAGATCTGCAAAACAAATAACATCAGAAAAACCTGATCTAAGGAAATAAATCACATCTACAACATAAATACGACATATTGGATGGGGTAGGTAAGTCTCTCAGAGACTGCCTCTACTGTGGAACAGGCTTCCCATCATTTTAAGCAGAGTTCTTCACTAACCCAATTCAACCATGACTTGGACCAGTGGCTGGTATATCTGAAATTTACCCCGGTCCGGCACCTATGTATCTATTAGACAGAGGTAGCCTGTAAATGCTTAACCACCAATGCCCAATCCTATATATCTCCATTAAAATAACCCTAGGATATCAAAATGTGTCAGATACATTTGGGAAGCATTGGGAGGCAACAAGGCTAACTGCCACTATGACACCTATTACAATGAAATATGTAGATGAAACTCACATAAGCAGCTTAGACATGTAGAACTATTTACATGATTTAAAACTGCTTATAAAACTGATTTATAAAATCTTGACAGACCTTTTTATATTACAATCATGCTTTTCTGTTTATTTTTATTTATCCTTTGTTGACTGAGTTAGTCTCACTTCGGGGAGACCCATGGTAGAAATTTGTCCAGGGCTTCAGGGAACTTCCCCTACTCTTTTTGATATGCACTGTGGGATCTTTTACATACATGCAAGCTATCACTAACATAAGAAAATGAGATCTCAGTTTAATGTCTCCTTCAAAGGACAGCACAGTTATGACTGACTGGTTGATTAATTGATTGATTGATTCAGTTTGTTAATTGGATAGGCTACCTGGTCCAAATACTCTTTTCAGACAAATGTTCTAGCCAAAAGGGAACAAAAATGCATACAGACAATATATCACTTACACTGAAGAAACAGATTATGAACAGTCATACAAATAATGTGAATAGTTACATAGTGACATGTTTACATAGTTATGAAATACTTACCAAAGTTTTTGAAAACTACTTAAGATACTAGCAAAGAAAAAAGACAAAAAGCAACATTTATATGACTAAACTGGAATATTGTTAATCTGCATCATCAAAACATTTGCATTTACACTGACCACATAGAGGCCTGAACAGCAATGTCTCCCACAAAAAGAAGCTTTCCAAGAAGCATTGTATAAGATTTTAACAGAGGTAGGTGCCCTGTGTGAATTTCACTACCCAACATGATCCCCACAGATGTGTCTGGGTGAGTTGTGTGCATGCTAACATATTTGGGCAGCTATAGAAAGATTGCACACTTAGTGGCCTTAACCACATGTCCAAAAGGTGAAAGGATACAGCAGGTACCAGGAACAACACAGATGTGCTAGTAGTCTGGGGTGCTTCAGATTGTTATACTTGCACAACAGTGAATGGCATTTGTACCAATGTAATTACATGCTAATTTGTCTAATGGTCTTCATGATGCCGCCAGGGACACGAAATCTCAGCAGCTGCAGTATACTTCTTTGTACTCTAAGGGAGTCAGCTTGACCCCTTTTGGAGTGTACACTGACGACATAGGCTGCACACTGTATGGTACAGTCCACTGCACGTGGCAATGCAAAGATGCAGCAGCTTTAGCATCTTCATGCTCGAACTGCAGTGTCATATGAGGCAGTTGCTACCACTGAGTCACCATGGTAGATCTTATTGTAGGCTGACTTGGTGTATAGACATCACTTATCCACAAGCCATCTCTTTCAGGCACAAACGATGCACTTCTGTGGGCAGAACGCTGTGTGGGTAAGACACTCCCCCTCCCACCCTGACCTATTTGAGTGGGACCCCCTTCAGGTGGAACTGTGACAACTAGTAAGGATATCAAATTTTGCCCTGCATGATATTATTCCATAGGACTATAACAGCCTATTCCATGCACCCACCTCAAGTGTTTTCATCCACACCATAAGTGCTAGTAGTTGTTGTGGCACTACAAGTGAAAGACAGGGCCACCCCCTCTGCCTACCTTTGAGTGACAGCTTTAACATCTGAGGCAGATGTGAGAGCATTGGTTCCATGACTGGTGGCTTGCTCTTCTATGCCACACAAATGGGGGGAGGTAGGGCTATCTCTGGCATGATTTGAAATAGAGAAAGTGAATTGACATGAGTATATTTCACTCAGCTCATATATGAAAGGTTAAATATTTATTTATTATTTCATATTTTATAACTATGTGAGTAGTGGTCCAAGGATATAAATGTACATGCCTGAAATCTCTTGATGTGTCTGCACTGGAATCCTCTGTGAAGGGACAAGCTAAGAAAATTAACACGTGCAATAAAACAAGAAACTATGACACTTATGTAATAGATGATACTGTACTGAACCATACTCATTCCTTACACAGGAGTGGGGCCCATCTCTAGCCTACAGAGCATACATGTGATGAACACACAAATGGAACAACAGCCAGTAGCAGTTTTCATGGTGGGGTGATCCAACAGTCCAGAATAGTTTGCAGGTGTGCTCTTTTCTTAGTCTTTTCCCACAGGTCTCTTACCCTACTATAGCATTCTTTCATTAAACAGCTATGGTAACCCAGCAGGTTCATATGTGCAGAAATTTATACCTTTCATCTTTGCCTCGCCTCATTATTCTCAGCATCTCCCATCATGCCTAACAGTTCCAGGAGCACCTCAGTGTTTTGCACTGTAAAATTACTTTCATCTTTTAATCAGCCACTACAAGAAGACACATAAAATACATGGTGCTTAAAGGTATTCTGCAACTATATGGTGTGACAGTTGTACTATTAAACAGTGTTCCAAATATATGAATTATATACACTGGTAGTTATTGTGTTGGCTTACCTTGTGATCCATGCATAATTACCAAGACACTGGATGATCCAAACAATGCTAAGAAAGGTGCAGTGTAAAAAATAGTTTACTAAACATAAAGCATAAAAACAAAATGCACCCAGCGGAGGGTCCTGTAGGTTAAAATCCACCTTTACCTACAGGGGGCTTCATCAGAATACATCTTTACAAGTGTTCTAAGTCTATTTAAATATCCAAAAAATACAATTGGCTGTAAAAGTAACCAGTAGTTGTGAAACAATAATCACATGATACCCTAATTACATTGTTCAAAATCAGCCAGGAAGGAAAAATGTAACACTAAAATAAAAAATGAAAAAAAAAAAAAACTATTTTTTACCCTTTTGCAGCAGGCTATATATTCCTTTGAAAACTTGAGAGTCAACCAACTCCTGGATGATGTTATACAGGTCACAGCTATTACTTTATATTTTGTATATAATGTGCACAGTTTAACAATGGTAATGTACTGATAATTGCCATGTCTGCATTTTGTATATACTGTTCATAGTTTACCCGATAGTTGCCAAGCTGCCATATCTACATTTTTATATAAATCTCTAGTTTCTTGTAATATAAAATATTTTGCATGAGTACCTTGGCATTCTGTATGGTCTCTTTCCTCAACAACTTACATGCCATGGTGTTACATACATGTTACTTGAGGCAGCAACCTATTGGAAGGGTGTCAGTAAAATGGGAGTGGGAGCATATGACACACGCTATAGATTTATGGCCTTATTTCAAATACCTCCCCACCACTATATGTATAGAATACCAGATGCCTCAGTGTGCTAGTCCCCATCTGCTGTGTTAAGTTACAGTTCTATTGTTGTATACTGTCTGTGTTCAGGCTTGTTCTTGTGGTATTTACAGCTATGCATCTGTGTATACTAATAAACTGAACTAACCTTTCTGAATCGCACACATTTCACATCACAAACTAAGACTGTCTACTGTATAATTATATATTATACTTACGAATCCCAGAGTGTGAGTTTAGTTGCATACATTTCTAACTGATTAAAGATAACATTATTTGCAGCATTTTAAACTGCTGAATGCACTGGAAGCTGAAGAGAGGACAGGAACTGAAATATTTTTGGTGCAGTAGAGATGCATAATAGCAGTATAGCTAGCAGTGATAATGTTAGAGGTGGATTACTGAGAGAGTTTGATTTAGTTCATAATAAAGTGTTTGAAGTGCATGCAGGGTGAGTTAATTATAACAAAGTAGTAGTTGCAATGCAAAATAAAAGTCTGAATGTGATTAATTTACCAGCCATAATCCATAAGCTTATACATTAAACAGAAATGTAATATGTACATAAAATAATCCAGTATAGCATCCAGAAAGAAATACACCATTAGTAATTCAACTACATGCATGAGGTGCAGGTATAAGGATTAAAAAAGGCATTTTAAGGCTCATAACCGAAATGTAGACTATGTTGAGATTTCAGTCATTTTTGGCAAGGTGTGCAAATAACAAATACATATAAAAATGAGTTGTAAGGACAGGAAATGAAATATTTTTGTTGCCGTAGAGATGGATAATTGTAGTATAACTATCAGTGATAATGTTTGTTCATTAGAAATTGAAGATTTAAGGTTAACATTCTTTCTTTTAAGTTGGATACAGGAGCAGAATATATTATTCATTCTGAACTTGTTTTTAAAAAGCTTAACTTCTATAATTTTCTCTGTGATTCTCCATGTATTATGTTTATATATTTAGGTCTTGTGTTAACACTCATTAGGATAAATTGTGCTGCTTCAAGACACACACATAGCTTTAGTGGTGCATTCTACTGTGGAGCAGTCTTGCTGCATGGATCACAATGTTAATGAATCATTCCCAAAAGTTTCATGGCTACATATATGATAAAAGTACTATAGTAAAATCAGATTATAAGCACTTACAAATCTGTTGTAGATATATTTGTTTAAGATTCCAGATAAGCTTTTGGGAATGCATCCCAGTATAAGGTTAAGGTCACAGTATAAACCTGGCAGTTAGACACCTACACTTTTGATATTTTAACTATACCATTTCTGCAGTATTATGAAGAAGACTTGTTTGAGCAAGAGCTGGATGTATTGAGGATTGTACTTCAGCTACCAATGTCTATAAATATAAGCTTAGTTAATTTAAGAAATGTGCCAGTGAAAAAAAAAGAACTGATGCAAGTAAAGGAGTGTATTATTGAATTACTGGCCTGACAAAATTATAACTTTATGTCAAATCATTCATGTTTACATTCCTTATCATATAAACTGCTTTGTGTACAAGGACTTTTGCTCAAATCTGATAAAGTTACCTTTCCTAGATAGATGAGAGAAGGAATACTGAAAAAGATTAATAAATAATCTCTAGTTATTGCAAAGTGCACCACAAAAACACAATCTGTCTTTGTTTCTGCCAAATATGTCTAGACAGATAAGTTCTAGTTCATGACTATGAAATCTATGCAACATTAAGGACTCAGAAGTGAAAACAAGAAATTATACTACACGTGAAATCTCAAGCCTTCTTTTGCAAAATGGTGGTATCCATTTGTTCCATCACACTAATCAAGATTATTATATTACTAATAGTCTACATTTCAAAAGCCAAAACATCTGAAACATACATTTTCTACTAAATGTTATGTGTTCAGAGGCATATTTTTGTAACATGACATAGCAGAGGAAATAATCTATGCATATTTCTCCAAAACCTGTGAATTTCAACCTAACTTATCAAGTCCTCACTATTTACAACATAAGATATGATCAGAAAGAGCTATAAAGCATAAAAAATCACCCCTTTCCACTTAATTTGTTTTCTATCCCTGCTGGAGTACAGAAAAATACCCTTAGAAGACAAAAGTGCTTCATCCTCTTAGTAATCGGTAGATGCCATAAATCAAAAAGTTCCCACTTTTATGCTTTACTTTGCTAGAAACAAATAATGGTACAGAGATATTACTAAAGTAAACAAAAAATAGCTAACCCAAAAGTTATATTATTAAAGAGGTAGAAAAGAAGGATAATAAACATATTAAGTAATGCCAATACTTCGGCCAAAGATCTTTCAGACAGGTTATTGGCAAGAATATTAGTGCTTCTGATAAACTGTCTGAACTGAGATCATACTGAACTCAAGCTGATGATTTTAGCGTTTTAAATAACAAATTGGAAGCATTTTTTCTGAAATACATGCAATGACAAACATTCCTGAAAGATAAAGACAGACTCTCTAGACTTTCAAGAAGCACAAAGCAAATGTGTGTACCTAATATCTAGAAAAAACTAGAATCATACTATGATCATTACCACCTTATAACAGTATTATAGAAATGAATGGTAGCATCTTGAATTCTGCTTCACAGACTGTAGCAGAATAGTACCCAGAGATCAGATTTCACATGCCTGTCTTATACACTCAGAAAAGACAAACTCATTGACTTATGATCTATATAGAAAGAGTCTGAAAAAATGGACCACTGGATATGTCTGTTAAGCCTAATTAAATCCCTATATAGAGATGATGTCTTAAAATCTGTCTAGATACAATAAATGTGTTTGAAATGAAAGCAAAGACTGAGAAATTTCTAAATGATTGAGTTTCTTTTCCTGCAATTTTAGTACCAATGGGTTATCACATGACATGAAGTCATAGATGCAGAAATATAATATAGCAATAACCCACGCCTGGGTGTGGGTAATGCGGGATTTACCCACGGTTGGCAACCGTGGGTAAATCCCGCATTACCCACACCCAGAAGTGGGTTATTGCTATTATACTATGACATTATTTAAGAAAAGAAATAATTACTTTTCTTAAATAATGGCATTGTATAATGCCTCTTTGCTGCCCTTCCACAGCTGTCTGGCATCCGCGGCAGTTCTGATGTACTGCGCATGCCTACGCAGTACATCAGAGCTGTGGCCAAAAGCAATGGAGAAAGCAAGATCTCCATTGCTTTTTTACTGTTTCGCTATGTTAAATGGATTTAACATAGCGAGACAGCTTTAAAATAAGCAACAGACATCTCCGTTGCTTATTTTAAAGCTGTCTCGCTATGTTAAACCCATTTAACATAGCGAGACAAGTTTAAAAAAAAGCAACGGAGAAAGCAAGATCTCCGTTGCTTTTTACACACTGTCTCGCTATGTTAAAGGAGTTTAACATAGCGAGACAGCTTTAAAAAAAGCAACGGAGATCTCCGTTGCTTTTTTTAAACCTGTGTCGCTATGTTAAACTCTTTTAACATAGCGAGACAGTGTTTTAAAAAAAGACTTGTACTAATGGAAAAAGTCCAGGCGACCGGACCTTTTTCCATTAGTATAAGTCGATTTACAACGTGCACGCTGTCCAATCAGCGTGCACGTTTTGGAATATTAATGGGGGGTCATGGTATAATAATATATCTTTAACACAAGGACAGCTTCTTACTGGATGTGTGTTGTGCTATCTCCTCTGAGCAGTTTCAATTTAGAGGAAACTTTACATGTATATGTCACTTCATGGGTGTCCAGTCTATTTGTTAAGGCTGTTATTTACTGTCTAACTTTGTTGTACAAGATAATGCAAGGTAATATAACTAGGCTATGTTTTAAACAGAACATGGAGATTTTAGAGTTGCCTGCTTATGTAGTTATTATTTATTTTAGCTAATAGACTGAACACAGAATTATTGGAATAAAAGTTTAAAGGGTGATGGTAAATTTGCCGATTAATATTGCATATTTGGTGATTAGTTTAGAACTTATACTGTAAATGGTGTATGACTTCTAATTATTGATTTTTTAAGGCTCAACAATTTAAACATTTTGTATTTATGGAAAAAGTATCACTATACAAGAAGATCATTGTTTACTGTATGTGGTAGATTTATATTTAATGCAATAGGGAGTAGCTTTTAGTTTTGGGAATTAGACCACCATAGAGCAGCTTCCACATATAAACATGGGCACTCTAAGTGAAGCCAAAATAAATTAAAATAGGAAAGCAAATATCAAGTATGGCAGAGCAAGATGAATTATCTTTTGTTTAGCTGTACCACTTATTTGCCTAACTTAGTGGATCAAGTTGGTAACATAAGACATAGCAAGGTATGAAATATTTGTATGAATCCATTGTAAAATCTGTATTAGTCAGGATAAATTGCATTGCTGTCATGTATGTGCTATAGCTGATAATTAAATAGGATGACTGATTCTAGTGTTTAACTCAAAAAAACATAAATGTTTGGACTGTGCATTGTGAATCCACTGAAGAGTACCTGGACCAAAAATTAAATTTCATAGGTTAGTAATAGGCTAACTGTACTTGTGGGCCATTTTAAGCCTAGCCAAATTAACCCATGTGAGAATCAAACCCTGCACCTTGTGTCTGTAAGGCAAATATCTTAACCATTATGCCAACCTTCATCAAGATTTTCAGTGTTTAGCCATGCATATGGCTCCAGTGTTTCTACCACATTCAAGGTCAGAAATCCTTCATCCTATACTTCCACTGTCATGTGCAACAGACATCTACTTCAGTTCCTCTGCATCATTACCTACATGCTTCCTCAATACAGGGATTCCCTAATAACTGGTCGCCCCTACACATGATGTCCCCTGTCAGCATACCTGACATAGACTCCATCAACAAATCTTCCTTTACTCCCTACTTTTCTGTCCCCTCCTTTCCCTCTTGTTCCCTCTTCTTTTCTTTAAACTTTTCTACATAGTTTTAACCACTCTCATCTCTCTCCTATTCCACACCCCTTTATCTACTTTCTGATGGGAATCTGTTGGGAAGTGGAGTATTGAACACAGAATTCTCTGAGATGTTTGGGTTTGATATATTCTCATAGCTCTAAGACATGATGCAATTTTCATATTACTTGAGGAGACCTTCCAAGTGAATCTCTGCTTTATCAGTGATAATACCTGGGTAGGCTTAACCTCTTCACTCAACAACTTAAGAGCAATGTTTATGGATTATGACCTTGGCTTCCTTAAAATAGATGCACATGTGAAATATGCACTATACAGATAACACTGAGGTCCTTGCAACCACCTTCTTCACTAAGACTTCATTGACCAGGCATTTGAAAAGCAGAATAGCCCCCAGAATACCATCAGAAAAATGTCATGGATTTTGATTTCTTGTGATCCATTCTTACAGTTACATGGATGACATAGTATCAAAGACAAAATATACCTTTATGGCAGTTCTCTGTGCCACTAGATACTGACAGTAAGTTAGACTTGATATATAAACCGAATGTTTAGTGATCAGTAGGACCCTAGAGCTATCTACAATGGCACATATATTTATGTTAATAGGATAATCTTATTTATTTAACTCTAGGCTGAACCTAGAAAGATAGGCATGTATTTCTTGTGAACCGTGGGCTGGCAATGATGGGGATAATGTTTCTTTAAATGGGATGTCAGCCTAGTGAAACTTCATGAGTTCATCCTTGATCACAAAATAGTTTCTTATAAGAGTAACCCATTGGTAATGTAACTTCACAAACCTCATCTGAATGTGGATAGTTAAGGTCTGAATTAATTCTTCCACAGAGACGTACAGAAGTGTTAAAGGGGAAATCCATAATGGAGGTATGGCTAGCCCAGGAGGTGCATCTGGCTACAAGATTTTTTTGCAAAGGTGTTAAGAACAGGATTACATATGTTGGCATTAGGATGTCTATGAGTGTACTTGTCAGCTGTCATACTTGTGTAGCTGCCTAACTTCTGACAAACTAATTAGGGAATGGATTGGGGGTGTAGGGCTTTGAGAAAGTATGCAACACCCAAATTTAGTCCTTTTTCTCTGAGATGGTGAGTCAGAATTTGAGGAATTTGGTGGGTGAATAAAATGTATTTATGGTTCTCAGATTTTTGGTAGAGAATGGAGCTCTGTAAACATATTATACATTCTTTATGAGTAGGACTATGTTATGCAGAGCACTCATCAGCCTGTTTAGACAGGAAGAAAGAAATATTCCACCTCTGTTTACTGTGGTTCAGCTGGAAGGTTTACATGAGGCATCCTGTGGCAGGTATTACATGAGGCATCCTGTGACAGGTTTGTTTGTGTTGATGATCAGTGAATAGGCAGTGGTCAGCTTGCAAGTTACACTGGAAGAGGTAAGGCATCAAGAAATCACACACTTACTTGAAAAATACTTGAAAATATCTCAGCTGTAGTTGCTCTGTGGATGAGAGATACTATAAAATAGAGAATTTGGTAGAAGGAGTCTTGTGACAACCAATTTGTGAACCAAAATGAAACAAGAATCATTGCAGTTATAGAATGCTTAAAAATTACAACCTCCATTTTTTCCTGCTGCTAACTAGTAAAACTCGTTTACAGAGTTTATTATAGTATATCCCCTTGAATATATTTAACAAACTTCAACTGGCCTTTGCTACTTTTAATTGTAAATTATACATTAAATGCATTAAGAAGTTGTTCTCTCCTTTCTACCTGCCAGTATACTTGCCAAGGTACTTACAGTAGTATCTTAATCTGCTACAAATATGTTGCCAAGCTCATTGGTGATTGACATACATTAATTCCATCCCTGTTAACTTACATCCATGCAGACTGATGGATGATAAGTACACATCACATTATAAAATGTTGTTATACATTACAAAGCTGTGATGTTCCTTTTTAATAATAATGCTATTATATTGCAGAAATACACTGTGGTAAGGTCATGGAAAATTTGTATATTTACTAATGCACTGTAGGTGTTTCGCCTTTGCTGTTCCCAGTGACTGCACTATACTTCCCTTATCTCTGTCACCTGCTACCTGCCATGGTATTTTCCTTCACTATACAAAAGATTCACAGATTAATATCAAACTTACAATCTAGTGGCCTTCAAGAAACAATGCCACAATCACTCTCATATCTCTCAATCTCTTAGCACAAGAATTCTGGACAGAGCCAAAAATAATTGGGGGGGGGGGGGGGCAATGGCCCAAAATCAGGAACAGAGTTTAAATATAATGCCCTTGTAAACTTATAATAGGTTATCCATTAGCATGCATTTTCTGATGGTTATGAAGTCTGAAATTTAAATGTTTCTTATTATATAGTGAACTTGATACTATATTTGCCAGAAAACCACACATTTTATGAGGAACAAACCAAAGATATAAGGCACAGATCTTCACATTTTTGGAAATTCAGGATAGATGAGACATATGGTCATGATATACTGAAATGTATAAATATGAAGCAATCTTTAAAGTCCTTTTAATGGTGGTGTGTATGTGACACTGTTTTAAGGTGAGTTGCAATTTATTTAAAAGGTGAGGGTGGCATTAAATGATGAACATGTTTTGGTTGCTGCAGCTATTAATGGAGACATTGATGTTAACTATATTTGCATGTCTGTTAGCCTTCCTACTTGCTTGTTCCAGACAGAGGGTCTCATACTGGGTGGACTAGTTCATGGACAATAATATGAAACATAGGGTGCCTCTCACGAGAAAACCCAGGCATATCAGTATTTTTTAGCAATGGAGCACAGTACCCTCTTTATCTGAATCATTCATTTGTTATGGGCACAGACAGTCAAAGGTGCTGTACAAAGAAACTCGTTATACCAGTGAATTGAAGAGGGTCAAAGTAACCTCCCAAGAGTCAGCAAATGACCCTCTGCATATTAAATAAGCCATAGCAAAGGTATTTCTTACTACTATGGCACCATGCTGGACAAAGGAGAGTTTTATTTTATTTTTAATTCTGCATAGATACTTTCTCAGAGATTCTAGCTTAAGTATCCACCCCCATGTAATAGGTGTTAAAAATATTTTCTTTGCAAAGATGAATATGCTGAATTTACCTACAGTGAGCATAAGGCAATTAAAGAAATGGGTTATAAACGCATGCCAAAATGCTGAAGAATCATAGTAGTGAAAAGACACCTGCACTAAGTGCGTTGTCACCAACAACTTCATGATTCAGAAATTGTTGGTCTGATTGTTGGCATCTGAAGTGGGGAATATGGTGAAATGGGAGAACTACATACAGATGCATGTAGAACTACAATGGTTTTCTCAAACAGTATTGAGACTTAGCCTCTCAGCATGTTTAGCTTGTCTGTTATTAACTCTGAGCACACAGACTGTATCTATGAATGCCTATTTGAGAAATCTTGTTAAATGCCTGTATGAGATAAAGTAACGTGGAACCACTGACAACCCATTGTCCAGTGCAGTTATGACTTCTTCAAAGAAGTTGACTAGACTGAAATAGCATGACTTACATTTTAATAAACATTAGTGGTTTATGTTTATAAATAGTATATTACCATATATGAAACCGTTACATGGCATACATTTCATATCCATGTAGGAGATACAAACAAGAGTGATAATTCATAGATTTGCTTGGGATCCACTCATGGATAGAGATGCTTGTAGTCTTATTGCAACATGGTAGACACAAAGTGTGTGTGGAGGCATTTGCTAAACTGATGGTCAAGAGTAACAGATAAAACAACTCTTACGCCACCCCATGTAAAATATAGTGCCCATTAGTTTGTTTTGCCTCTGTCCAGCAGTGACACAGAGGAGACGATTCCAGGGTAAACATGCGATCCTCCCCATCCACGTGTCAATTTCTCTTTGAACAGAGCCAACAGGTGCTCTGCCTCACACATGGACGATTTTTATTCCACAGCATAGGAGTCTCTGGGTGAGGAATTGAGATCTTTAGAAAAGGGTAGGAGCAAACTATGCAGGAAAAAATGGGAATTGTGGGAACAATACATACAAGGGAGGAATGAGGCCTAAAAGGCAGCAGGACTTAAATGAGCTGTGTAATGTTTGAGTGACAATGATTGGGTAGATTATAAGTGATGTATAATGTTTGCAACTGGGGGTGTGTCAGTATGGTTTGTGATGTAAAATGCTTGTGACTAGGATTGTGTCAGTGTGGTTTGTTTTCATTTATATAAATGTATGATTGCTTATGTCATAAGTGATGGTTTAATAAAGATGTTTCCTGTTTAAAAAAGGGAGGAATTGAATAATTTATGTAATATTGCTTAGGTTATATGATATATAGCAATATATGTGAAGTAGAATGTTTGTTATGAAAATATAGTTGGATTACTTTTATATGAATGTAAATTTGCCAGTGTCACAAGAGATGATTCAATAAAGGTGTTTGAAAAACATAGCTGTGCAGGTAGTTTGTTGACATTGGTGATAAATACAAAAGAGGAATATTATTTAGGTTAATGGAGATGTATTTTTTACTTTAGAAAAGAACACATCTGTGTAACTGGTTGCTGAAATTAATGTTAAATTTACTCACAAGGATTAATGTGATATCTTGCAAATGTTTGTCATTATACTGTATTCCTGTAACATTGATCTCAATGGCACTGAAGTCTTGGGAATTACGTCTTATTTTCTTTACCATGAATGTGTTCTGATTCATTAGTAGGCTGGAGTCAATAGGAGGCTTTACTTTCATAAAATAATTTTAAAAGTTCTTTTTTGTTCAACAGAGATCTGAATTGTTTAAACTATAAGGGAACTTCTACATTTTCATTTTTCCTTTTGATTGTACAGCTTGCTTATCTCAGTTTTTTATTTTAGAATTCCACTGCTGAGGTTTGCTGTTGAAACCATTGACATATTTAAACCTTATGGGAACATGAATGACAATTCATGTATCAAGGATGTTACAGAATTGTTGAAAGATGTCTCTGTTTTCATGTTATGGTTATTTAGGATGCAATCTCAGTTTGTGCTGGTAAGGGACTTGGTCATTTTGGGGTAGTCACCTTTTGTGAAATCCAGAAAAATGTGCTATTGTACCCTGTTGATACAGTGAAAAAAGGTGCTGAAGTGATTAATGTTCTTCAAAGCTGTAGAAGGTTTTGACTTGCAGAGGTCATCCAAAGAATACAATGCCACATTTCTGCAGAATATATTGGCTAAATATAAGAAAGACCAATTTACTATTCCTCTGAATCTCACGTGAATATCCTGGATAAGAAGACTGACATGCCTGGCATATATTCAGTAAGAGACTCAGGAAATTAATTTTGACTTTAAAATCCTATATCATTTGAACTCCACCAATTCCACGGTGGTGCAGCAGTATTATTGTTGCCTCACAGCAAGAGGTTCTCCCGTTCAATTCTCGGCTAGATCGCCTTCTGTGTGGAGTCTGCATGTCCTCCCCGCGGTCGAGTGGCATTCGAAAGACATGTGTAGAATGGGCGTGTCTTCGCTGAAGGTTGGGCATCGAGCTGGCACCTCAGCACCCATAAAAAGCCTACTGCCAATCATTAGCGGACAGGAGTTCCGCTGTGGCAACCCCTAACCGGGAAAAGACGAAAGAAGAAGAAGATCATTTGAACTCAACCACAGAAAAAGCACATTACAAAATATTTTTTAATATAAAATGAGCATCTTCTCATGAAGGATATAATTGTGCCATTATTTTACAAAGGTCTTTCAGAACTTATCCTGCCTTTCATGACTAACATAATAAAATGGTAATATTGGCTATGGAGATAATGGCAGTGCCTGCATGCCATATAGACTTTTGGTACTATCCCTAAAAAACTTATTGAGGACATTTACAACTACCTGTGAATGAGGAGCAAAGTACATTTGATAGGACAGATGATTCAGAATGCTGTTAATGTAAAAAAGAAGAAAGATGGTCAGTGGCAAACTATTCATCTCTTAAGCTAACATCACCGACCACTGGAGGACAGAAAGATCAGTGACCCTTTTTGGATTATTATACAGCTCTGTTATTAAACAGAAATACAGAGATTCAGGTAAACTCCACATGTTTGCAGCTGAGGTTATTATCCAGAAAATTATCCTTTGTTCTCAAACCTCATACTGTTTCCCAATTACCTACTAAAAATTAAAAAATGTATACTCCTCATCAAATATTGTTATTATATATTTATGAAATAATGCTTATTTCAGCTGTTGCCTCCTACAAGCATAAAAATATTTCTAGATTACTTATATCTCTAAACTCGCTATTCACAAAGCGGTGCTAAAGACATTAATTTAGACTTGTCTTCACAGTTTGGATTCTTTGAAGCCTGCCCAGTTAAAAAAAAAACAGAATGCGTTGAGTACACTGAGCTATACCCATATCTACAACTGGCATAATGCTTATGCACATCTACAACTGGCATAATGCTTACCCACATCTACAACTGGCATAATGCTTACCCATATCTACAACTGGCATAGTGCTTACTCATACCTACAACTAGCATAATGCTTTGTTGGTGAGTGAACCAAGCAAAAGATGAGGCAGGACTGAAGGAACTTGACATTATTTAGGATATTAAGAAATGAACTGGTGTTTAGCACTAGAAATTGTAAATCTCCATATATAACATACTGGACATAAACTACAAGGTTAGCAAGAAATTAAACGTAATGAATGGAAAATCTGGGAAATTATGAAGAGTGAGTTGTATGCTGAATATCGCAAGTCAGAATCTGCAAATAACCAAATAAGAAGCATATATGAAGAGGCAATGTGTAATTAGCAAACCTGTAATATTATACAACTGTTTCTACTGGTAGTGGGGAGACATCACCTGGAATACAGAGGGATGTGCAGAATAGCAGATAAGTTGGTCCCAGATGGGAACAGTATAACAAACCAGGCTTATACATCTGAACCCTACAGATCTTTACAGAATGCCCAGCTTTTTGCATGAAATGTTTGGTCTGTTCGTCATAAAATCTGTGGTTTTCTGGCAAATCACTGAAAATTAAAGCCACTAGATAATGAACAAACAATGAAATATATTTGATTTCCAGACTTCATATCTTTCAGAAAATGTATGAGAACACAAATACTATTATTCCAGCGGCTTTCTAAGTTTATAAGAGCAATATTTAAAATCTGCCCCTATTTTTGGGTCTTTGTTCCCCCATTATTTTAGGCTATGCCCAGGTTTCTTACATTAAGAGGTTGAGAGGTATGATCAGTATGGAGAGTGAGACAGGGAGAGAGAGACAGACAGACATACAGACAGACAGACAGAGAATAGGCACATTTAAGGGAAAAAGAGTAGTGGCTAAAGTTGAACAGGTGCTCAAGTGATTTAGACATGTAGAAAGTTGAACATTGTTATTTGTCTGTAAACACCTGCCTGAGTGTGGGTGGGGATAGGATGTGTATGTAGGAGTGTATTAGGTTAGGAAGAGAGGAGGAGGAACAATTCCAGGAATGTGTAGGATTGGGTAGTGTGGTCAGGGTAAGGATGTGAGATGGGCAGTAGGGAAGGGCGAACAGATATATAAAGTGAGTACAAGGGGATGGCAGCCTCTTTGCTGCAGATGTCATCTGTTCTTCACCTCATAGACACAAGATACAGGGTTTGATTCTGATCTTGGGTTATTGACTAGGCTTAAAATGTCTCTTTAAGGCAGTTAGATTACTACTCGCTTATGTAATTATGTCTCATTTAGTGATTTCTGTAACTACAGAACTCTTGCCTAGTACAGTGCCACCATTTGCTGAATGGTTTTGTTTTCAGCTTAGAGTGAAGTCATGCCTGTTTTTACAAATGAAATCTAGCACTGCTTCTAGATTTTAGAATAAATATAACTGAGGATTATATATGGCTCAAAAGGACAAAGCCCAGACTATAATCCAGATGAGTTGGGATTGGATAGCAACTCAGGCGGTGAAGAAATTAGCAAGGGCAAGAGAGGTTGAGAATCAGCAGTCATTGCCAGCATGCTCATCCTAGGTGAGGAGAAGCACTTGCTTTACTGTACAGCTGATAACTTGCAAAGACTTGGAATCATATTAAAAAAGCATCAAAAGAGTTGGGACATGTACCTCCCATGTACGGCATTTGTGAACTGTAGCCTGGATAGGTGGATGTGGAGAAGCATGTTCACAGCTAAAGGATCATATCATGATACATCCATAGGGGAAGACTACTGGGGAAACCATGCAGCAAAATCCCTTCACAGAACGATGACGTCTGATGATTGGTCCTTACGTATAGAAGCAGAAAGAATGGGAATGACAAGGGAATGGGAGGGCTCATATCCGCACACAACAGGGAGTACAAACAAACTTAGAAGAAATATCAGTAGGACTTACCATATCAGGCAGCTCTGGGCATCAAAATATACAACACCTCTTTGATGGAAAACCAGACTTTTGAAACAATAAGTAGTGCTTATGTTATAAATGTATTGCCTTCTTTCCTATAAAGTGGTATCTGAGACAAAAAAAGCTACATATGCTTCCTAAACATGTAAAGAAGCAGATGAGTTAATCTACAAAGGCAGTTACATCTGTGGTTTGTTATAAGTGCACCTTTTTAATAGTGCATCCAAACATAGGAGTATGACTGACAACATTGTATGATCATGTGTAAGCAAGAAGAACCTTACTCAGCTTATTTAACAATTACAATATTAATTTGGAGGCTAGGTTGGGTCTGCAAAATTAATTATATTAAAATCTCTAGTTTTGTTTGTGAAACGACATTAGTAAAACAATACATTTAACTTCTCAAAAACAGTTAACATATAAGACATTCATATCTGCTTTTTTCCCATCAGGGCTGTATGCCTGAAACTAGGTTAATGAATAAATGCATGAGATGCTAGCTCCTTGTGTGTGCCCTGTAGATTGCTGTGTGGTAGATAAACGTGAACAGGGCAAGCTATCAGAGTAGCTGTCACGGTGTCAGTAGGTATATTAAACGTCTTTTCAGTTCATCCATTCAGAAGGGCTTATAAATAATCAAATGGAGACTAGTTCATTTAAGTGCAAGTTATAAGAATGATGTAATAAATTATCCACTTAGTTGCAATCATATCTCAAATTAATTTAATAAGTCAGTAAGCCTTTTAAAATTGTCCTATATAAAGTATTACATGATAATCCAGTCTTTCTGATTTCAGTGAGGTTTCTAAATCTGCTTTTTATACAGTTATGCAAAATTTAGAGTTAAAATTAGATCCAAAAATAATAAAAATTGACAAAGTCAAAGTCTATTCGAGAGATATACAAGACAGAGCTATCAGTAACAAAAAAGGCATCACTTCTGACAAGGGCAGTGTGATAGAGAGATTTGTACGATCATTATACAATGAAAATAATTTTAACTTAATTTCATCAGTGTTTCAGCCACTAAATGAGCTCAAATATAGAAAAATACTGAAATGATTGAAAAAACGTTGACATTGGAAATGAGTCTTAACTAAAGCTTTTCAAACAGTTGAATTATTCATAGTTAGTTTGGGTAAAAGTAAAACACAGATTTTAACATGTAAGTATTAAGCTGTGAACATAGTGAGGAAAATTGTATGGTCCAAAGAATTAGAAGTTAAACATTGGAAGATGAAAGTGAACTTTTAAACATGACAACCATTTCTGACATTCTGAAGTTTCATTATATTAAAACATAAAGAAATGCTGAAATACCATAAAATTATTTTATCGAACTCTAACTATGGGGCATCCTTTTTATATAAAGCTAGCAAGAGTTAAGTATTGTCTGTTACATACATTGTTGCCCTTTGATTCAAAAGTTAGATCAGATCATTATTGATAGAAAAGAACTGTTTAACACTATAAAGAGGGCCTATTATTTCCTACTTTACTATGCAGTAGTCATCAACGTATGGCACTCCAATTCATAGCACTTCCACTGAATTATGGTACAGTGCATTAAGATATAATGGACTAGCACCTTTTGGTAGTGAACAATGTAGCATGGTATGGGCAACTACTAATTATCATGCAGATGTGTCATGCTTTTCTCTACAACTGAGCCTAGAACAATCTGACTTTGAAAGTACCAAGGTTCAAAATGCACAAAGAGACACTATCATTGCTGCTGTGTGCTAATTTGACTGACCAGCACTGTCTGAAGCATTAATATTTCAAACACTTAAATACCCTAGCTGTTTCAAGAATTTAAATGTGTAACTTGCTCATAAAGTGAATAATTAATACCTGTGCCTGGACAACTAATGTGCCTTCTTCTTAGGCTAGTTCACTCATTCCTTATCTCCACAGTCAGTAGTAGATTAAGTGTACTGACCAAACTGCAGAAGTGTGCAAACCAAATACTCCACAATAAAACCACTGGTATATTGATGCTGTAGAAAATGCTGGTAGTCCACAAAGTACAGCAAAAATGTTTATTGTAAGACAAGAGAAAGCTGGTAATCGCTTTTGTCCTCAACAAAAGAACTTCATCAGACAAATTAAAATCAAACACAGAACACATTTTAAAGACTCCCTTTGTGCTTCACATGATAGTAGCCACTCCCCCAAGTAACAAAAATTTAAAAGGGCAATAAAACTGTAATGTCAATGACAAAATGTTAAATAAATACATGTTAGATATAAAAAATATATAAAAAAGATCATCTACTTCACAATTTTTTAAAAGAGCAATGAATAAATTTATAAATAAATATATAAATAAATAATCATCTGTTTAAAGCGCTCAATTTTAAAAGGGAATTAATGGAGAGGGATTAGTTTAAACCTGGCCAGTTGTTCGCATTTAATAACAACTGCCAGTATAATTCTCTCTTTTCTAGTAAGGCAGACCATGCACCTCCCCTGATATCCATCGTGACACCATCAATAACAAAAAAATTAAAGGTGTGGTCACTGTTCTCTGAGGTATGTTTATACAAAGCATTTATCTCTTTGCCTGTTCTTATTTCATACAAATGTTCATATATTCTATTTTTAAATTTTCTATCAGTTTTTCCAATGTAAAAACAATCACATAGGTTACAGAGGGAATAATAAATAATACGTTCAGAGTTACAGTTATACTTATTTTTGATATGAATCTTAGTGTTGTTGATCATAAATACTGTTCCTTCCTTTATAAAGGGACAGTATCGAAACATACCACACTTCAGCATACATCCATTTGAAAAATGATTCACAGCATGTCCTTTCTCGAAAACATTTTTTAAATTTCTACCTTTTATAAAAATAACAGTAGGTTGTTCAGCAATATGTATTCTGATACTTCGATCATGTGCTAGGATTGACCAATTTTTACTCAAAATATGTTTAATATCAGGACTATTAATCGTGTATGTAGAAATGAATGAAGTATTATAATCTTTTCCTGTAAAAACAGAGTTTAGTGGTGCAACATTCACTGTGTATGTTACATCCAATGAAACGTCAGATAAAAGAGGTATATACAAAATTCTTTCTTTCTTATTTACTACCTCTAAAAGGACATCATTAACAAGTCTCAATGGGTAGCCCCTCTTTAAAAACATATCTTTTAAGGTGTCACATTCATTTAAAAAATCTTCTGAAAGTGTTACCATATGGGCAGCCCGTACAAACTGTCTCTTAATAATAGCTTTTTTCTGTTTCTGAGGGTGGATGCTACTATAATGAAGTAGTGAATTTGAATATATGTCCTTTCAATATATTTTAGATATAAACTTACCATTCTGGTAATCCTTAATTAATTTAATATCAAGGAAGGCTATCTCATGTAAGTTAAATGAATATGTAAACTTAAAAATGAAGTGGTGGAATCTAAATATCTAATAAAATCACTAATAAGGGAATAGGGACCATCCCATAAAAAAAACGTCGTCCAGGAATCATGTATAATATTTAACATGCTTGTGAAAGTCAGAAGGAAACAAATATTTCTTCTCCCACTGTAAAACCACTATGTTAGCATAAAGACCACCACACACAGAACCCATAGCTACCCCTTCCTGTTGTAAAAAAATCTCCTTATAAAATAAAATAAAATTGTTCTTAAGGACCGTCTCCACCAACTGGTTATACATTATTACATCAAAATAGTTTATTTTCATATAAGAATTCATTAAACCATTCTAACCCCTCCTGGTTGGGAATTACTGAATAAAGATCCTTTATATCAACCATTACTAACATATAGGAGCCTTCACAGGGTATGTGAGTAATATCTTTTAAGAAGCTCCATGAGTCTTTACGTATATGTGACTCTTGCTGCACAAATTTCTCACTTAAAATCTAAGTACTTTGCTAGGGGTTGGGTAATTGACCCCTTAGAGATAAATATATAAATAAATATATACATAAATAATCATCTGTTTAAAGCTCTCAATTTTAAAAGGGAATTAATTTATATATTTATTTATATATTTATTCATTGCTCTTTTAAAAAATTGTGAAGTGAATGATCTTTTTAATATATTTTTTATATTTGTTATGTCTATTAACATGTATTTATTTAACATTTTGTCATTGACATTACAGTTTGTATTGCCCTTTTAAATTTTTTTACTTAGGGGGAGTGGCTACTATCATGTGAAGCACAAATGGAGTCTTTAAAATGTATTCTGTGTTTGATTCTAACTTGTCTGATGAAGTTCTTTTGTTGAGGACAAAAGCGCTTACCAGCTTTCTATTGTCTTACAATAAACTTTTTTGCCTTACTTTGTGGACTACCAGCATTTTCTACAACATCAATATACCAGCGGTTTTATTGTGGAGTATTTGGATCGCACACTTCTGCAGTTTGGTCAGTAGTTTCTTTCTGTCTTTTGGTGCTTACTGTTTGTTATGGCAAATGTGGAAGGTACCATCAACTCCAACGAACCTCCTGTTACAAGTACAGATTTCAGTACTTTACAATGTGTTGTAGTGGACTTAACTAACATTGTTTTGTCTCTTTCTCACAAAGTGGATTCCCTGACTGCCAAGCCCCCAAATGAGGTAAAATGCTTTGCAACTTCATCGGAAGGAAGAGAAATGGTGTCTTCCAACTGACAGAGCTCCTCAAACCATCTTTCTAGCTTAAAAACTTGTACTGCTGGAGCATCTGGTCTTAGCAACGTTAATTTGTCTTCTGCTTTTATGGCTAATTTAGCTACGAATCCCACAAGCTCTATTCCTTGTGGGTAATGAACTGCTGATATTTTTCTGGTACACAAGGCTTGAATACAGTACCACAGTTAAAAGACTAGATTTCTGCCACTATGTCCCTACAAAATGGACAAGTAAACCAAAATGAGACTGGCAATGAAAGCTTACATTTACTTTTAGAAGAGTTTGAATATTATTTATCTAAGATAAAAAGTTTACAAATGGACAATGCTTATTTTATAGAATGCCTCAAAGAAAAAATTGTACCTAAAGGGTTATGAATGTGGAGGTACCCTAGTGGCTTAAAATCTGATTCTGATTTTTTTCTTGAATTAACTGCGTTATTTGATAAACATGGCTATGAATATATGAAATTGATTGTATCTAACAATGAAAAAATTAATAATGAATTAATGGACAGAGCTACTGAATTGGATACAGCAATTTCTACATGCAGACAGTATGCAGATTTTAGATGTGAGCATTTTAGAATTTTTAAAAGTATAGATGATTTGAGTAACAATATAAAATACCGTAAGATAAAAAATTTAAACAGGGACAAAATGGAGTATAGCAAGGGCATTGCATACCCTAAACCTCCACCATCCCAGGAATAGGGTAACAAATATAATGTATCTGAAAATGGGAAAGTAAATACCAAGGATGTTCCCCAGACCCATTTTTCACATGACCAAGATGATGATGAATATTTTTTAGACGAGCAAGAATACCCCCCTTTAAGACATTCTGAACGTCTGAAAAACAAGACCCCCCAAGTGAACAACTTGAGGGGGTGAATTATGTAGCCCATCCCCACAACAACAATCAATAGATCAGAGGGAGGGGGGTTTGAACAACCACAAGGGTGGAGAGAACTTCCGCAACAGTAAATGGTTGAACAGGAAATAAGTTTTATGCTGAACAATACAGTCACTGATGATGTACAAGTAGTTGATAGTGGAGACCATTTTTTACACACTTGCTGCATTTTAACTAACAGCATGGGTGATTTTAAGGTTTATAATTTTTCAAACCTTGAATTTAATAAAGAACAATGTGATGTTTTTTTCTAAAGGGTTTACTTATGTCCCATGGCAGCATAGTAACATACCACAAACCTTGATGGACCTGAAATTGTATACCCGTAAAATAAATTTTAAGGTTTTATTTCAGAATTCCTTCCCTATTCAGCCAACCAGCTCATTATCTATATCTAGCACATATAACCCCCCTTGCACCATATGATCACCCTATTTGAGAAAATATGTGAATTAGATATTAGGAGTGCACTTCCACCTATTGTAATGGGGAGGGTTACAATATCCAAGAAGGTATTCTTATAAAAGAAATGAATGGATTGCTTGACACAATCAGAATTATGAAACCCGATAAGGGTGGGGGGGGGTTGCTATTATGAACCTGGATGACTATAATAGAAAAATGTGGTTCATTTTGGAAGGAAAAGTATACAGAATACCTTCCATCTGTGAGGTAAATGGTGCCTATTCAAAAATTAAAAATGAATTACAGGACCTACTTATTGATGGTTTTATCGATATGGATGTTTTCAATTATTTGACTGTTATGTATCCTAAACTAGCAGCAATATTTGGTCTCCCAAAACTACATAAGAACATATCACAACCACCCATGCAACCCATAGTTGACTCTAAGGGGTAAATTACCTAACCCCTGGCAAAATACTTAAGTTAAAGAAATTTGTGCAGCAAGTTTCACATACATGTAAAGACTCATGGAGCTTCTTGAAAGATATTAATCACATACCCTTTGAAGGCTCCTATATGTTAGTAATAGTTGATATAAAGGATCTTTATTCAGTAATTCCCCACCAGAAGGGGTTAGAATGGTTTAATGAATTCTTATATGAAAAGAAAATAAACCATTTTAATGTAATAATGTAAACCCAGTTGATGGAGATGGTCCTTAACAGCAATTTATTTTATTTAATAAGGAGATTTTTTTACAACAGGAAGGGATAGCTATGGGTTCTGCGTGTGGTGGTCTTTATGCTAACATAGTGGTTTTATAGTGGGAGAAGAAATATTTGTTTCCTTCTGACATTTACAAGCATGTTAAATATTATACACAATTTCTGGACGACCTTTTTATTTTATGGGATGGTCCCTGTGCCCTTATTAATGGTTTTATTAGATATTTAGATTCCACCACTTCATTTTTAAGATTTACATATTCATTTAACTTACATGAGATAGCCTTCCTTGATATTAAATTAATTAAGGATTACCAGAATGGTAAGTTTACATCTAAAATATATCGAAAGGACACGTATTCAAATTCAGTACTTCATTATAGTAGCATCCACTCTCAGAAACAGAAAAAAGCTATTATTAAGGGACAATTTGTACGGGCTGCCCATATGGTTAAACTTTCAGAAGAATTTTTAGATGAATGTGACACCTTAAAAGATATGTTTTTAAAGAAGGGCTACCCATTGAGTCTTGTTAACTATGTCCTTTTAGAGGTAGTAAATAAGAGAGAAAGAAATTTGTATATACCTCTTTTATCTGAGGCTTCATTGGATGTAACACACACAGTGAATGTTGTGCCCCTAAACTCTGTTTTTACAGGAAAAGATTATAATACTTCATTCATTTCTACATACACAATTGATAGTCCTGATATTAAACATATTTTGAGTAAAAATTGGTCAATCCTAACACATGACCGAAGTATCAGAACACATATTGATAAACAACCTACTGTTATTTTTAGAAAAGGTAGAAATTTAAAAACTGTTTTCGAGAAAGGACATGCTGTGAATCATTTTCGAATGGACGTATGTTGAACGTGTGGTATGTGTCGATACTGTCCCTTTATAAAGGAAGGAACCGTATTTATGATCAACAACACTAAGATTCATATCAAAAATAAGTATAACTGTAACTCTGAACATATTATTTATTGTGCCCTCTGTAACCTATGTGATTGTTTTTACACTGGAAAAACTGATAAAAAATGTATAAATAGAATATATGAACATTTGTATAAAATAAGAAAAGGCAAAGAGACAAATGCTTTGTATAAACATAACTCAGGGAACAGTGACCACAATTTTAATTTTTTTGTTATTGATGGTGTCACGATGGATATCAGGGGAGGTGCATGGTCTGCCTTACTAGAAAAGAGAGAATTATACTGGCAGTTGTTATTAAATGCAAACAACTGGCCAGGTTTAAATTAATCCCTCTTCATTAATTCCCTTTTAAAATTGAGCGCTTTAAACAGATGATTATTTATTTATATATTTATTTATATATTTATTCATTGCTCTTTTAAAAAATTGTGAAGTGGATGATCTTTTTTATATATATTTTATATTTTTTTATATCTATTAACATGTATTCGTTTAACATTTTGTCACTTACATTACAGTTTGTATTGCCCTTTTAAATTTTTGTTACTTAGGGGGAGTGGCTACTATCATATGAAGCACAAAGGGAGTCTTTAAAATATGTTCTGTGTTTGATTTTAATTTGTCTGATGAAGTTCTTTTGTTGAGGATGAAAGCTCTTATCAGCTTTTTATTGTCTTACAATAAACTTTTTTGCTTTACTTTGTGGACTACCAGCATTTTCTACAGCATCAATATACCAGTGGTTTTATTGTGGAGTATTTGGTTCACACACTTCTGCATTTTGGTCAGTAGTAGATTAAGTGTACCTTGAGCCCCATGTTCTTTTCAAACCATGGGCTTGCAACACACATTTTTAGGACCATGGTTAAATGTATGTTTTCTTTGATTCACCTTATTTGTTGCTTTAGGTTGTATTTTTTGTATATTATAGCAGTATTTGTTAAAGTGTGTTTTACATTTGTAGATTTAAACATTTTTCCAATAAGCAGTGAAACAAAATGCATGAACCAATAATGTCAATAGTATCAATTTCAGAACATTACAACCATAAAAGGCAACTCAAACTGCTGCCATTATAATCAATAAATATCTGTACTCAAAAATTACAGCCACTTTATCAACTGTGTACACATCAGATGTCTGACTGTAATGCAAATGGCCACAGTAAATTTTTCCAATTTGCTTTACACAAGTGCACATTAGTCTCCTGAAAAAAGCAAAGTAATAACTTTTAACTTTTTCAACTCAGCAGGGTCAGTCATATTTATCCACATACATCCGCCAAACCAGGCAATTACAACTAAACTATTGACTGCATCCTTTTCAGATGTGTATGTGTGTCAAAAAAATAATAACAATAACAATGGCCAGTCACATATTTTAAATTTGTTTCACACAAACACACAGTAGCAAGAGTATTCCAACTTAATTCACACACACAAACATTATTCCTGCAAAACCAGATTAAAGTCTGTTTAAAAATGACTAGCTGATAAGAGCATAAGGTACTTTCATCAACTCCACCACCTACAGAAGCAGTTATAGCCACTTTTTGACTGTGTACACTCCTTACTGATAGGAGGAAATAAATTGCATGTACTATAATGGAACCATTGATGATTTAAATACAATTATATAAAGCTCACTATCATAATCCTATATGACCCGGTGAGGTATAGTGCCATGTAAATACAGTATTTATGAGAGAATAAGACATATCAAATGCCTAATAATATATGCTAAGCCAACATGTACAATTGCTGCAGAAGTAAATCCATTTGAATAATTCCACATTAAACAGAATTAGTACTAATGTAGAGATAGCTGCTGGCAGCCAACATTGTATTTCAGTGTTTCATCTACAAATGCAGTGCCTGCTGCCTTTAACAATAAATTGCCTATGATGCATTAAAAATAGTGTGCTGGTGATACTGTATTTCCTGAACTAAATTATCTATGCAAGATGGAATGATTGTCAAACAACAACAACATGTTCATAGTTACTAGGCATGTAGCCCAGGAGACCATTAATGGCCTTAGCCCAAATTCCCAATTGCTCCAACACATTTTCTGGTTAAATAACTTTCTCATTATTGCACTGTAGGTAAATAAAAGTGGAAAAGATTCAATATGTGGCTGCGCTCTTGCCACAATCATCAGCTCATTAACAAGTTTGAGCTTTAGTCCTCTGTACTACTTGCCAGAGTAACTATTTTTAAATAAATGCAGAAATCATTTACAATAAGATCTTGTAGAGAAGACAGTAACATAGCGATATGTAACAATGACTGCTTAATGGATGATGAAGACAGATAGTTCTGACTGTCACGTCAAATAATACAGACTATATGACCTGTCAAATATCAGCTCCTTTGTAGTTGCTGGAGGCTATTGCAACATACACCTCCAGAGTCAAAAAAGTTAGATGAAGGGCAAATGTGGCCCCTTGCATGATAATGAATTAAGCCCACACCAGCCATAAAAATGTCAGCTTACTTGACTGTCTTTCTCTGTTACCGGTAACATTGTTCAAACCTATGCACATGCTAGTTTCTTCTTTTCTTTTCCAATTATCACAGAGATTTGGATTTAATTTAAAACTTTTATTTCAAATTTTACAGAAAGAAAAAACACTGATAGCCATTTCACCACATTATAATCTCCAACACAGTGAGGCAGAATCTTACCAGTGATGTCTTATGTACTGCTCTTGTACTGGATAATATTACATTAGATATCACCGACCTTGGTAACAATTGTACTAATGTTGCCATCCTACTGAGTACTACCCCCTCAGTGCTACATATGGAGCAAGATAGGATTACTTTAGTGAAGCGATGGTATACTAAGGTTCAACTATCCAAAAGGTACATATGAGTGTAACAGTTTGTAGCAGATTTGACAAAACTACTCTATGAATAAGACATTTAATCAAATAGCAGTAACATGGTCTAATTTAATTTCATATTCAGGAGAATAGCTCTGTCTGAAACTGAAAATGTGACCTACTCTGATATGAATTACTTCACTGACTAGTGCCTTGATAAAGCTACATGCCTCAAGCAGGACAGGAGAATATGAGTTTTGAAGACTTTGGTGAAGATCTATCAATCCGGCAACCCTTCCCTTAATCAATTAAAAAAAAAATCTAACTCAGTATTTTAAACCTCAAGTTGTTATGTCCTTGCTCTAACCCTGACTAAAGGCTCATCTACTTCCATATCCCTGCAATTTTATATTCACAGCGACTAACCTCTTACACTAAAGGATTTGAAAAGAGAAACTGTAACATCTTTGCAGATACTCTGCACATAAGCTGCACCTATAGGTTTTTAAGAATAAGGGTGATGTGCAGAGCTGTAGTAACTACAGAGGGATTAAACTGATCAGTCACAGCATGAAGTTATGGGAAACAATAGTGGAAGCTAGGTTAAGAAGGGACGTGATGATTAATGATCAGCGATATGGTTTCATGCTGGGAAAGAACACTACAGATGCGATGTTTGCTCTGAGAGTGTTGATGGAGAAGTACAGAGAATGTCAGAAAGAGTTGCATTGTGTTTTTGTAGACTTGGAGAAAGCATATGACAGGGTGCCTAGAGAGGAGTTGTGGTATTGTATGAGGAAGTCAGGAGTGTCAGAGAAGTATGTAAGAGTGGTACATGATATGTACGGGGGTAGTGTGACAGTGGTGAGGTCTGCGGTGGGAGTGACGGACGCGTTTAAGGTGGAGGTGGAGTTACATCAAGGATCAGCTCTGAGCCCTTTCTTATTTGTAATGGTGATGGATAGGTTGACAGACGAGATCAGACAGGAGTCCCCGTGGACTATGATGTTTGCAGATGACATTGTGATCTGTAGTGAGAGTAGGGAACAGGTGGAGGAGACCCTGGAGAGATGGAGATATGCTCTAGAGAGAAGAGGAATGAAGGTCAGCAGGACTAAGACAGAATATATGTGTGTATGAGAGGGAGGATAGAGGAATGGTGAGGATGCAAGGAGTAGAGGTGGTGAAGGTGGATGAGTTTAAATACTTGAGATCAATAGCTCAGAGTAACGGTGAGTGTGGAAGAGAGGTGAAGAAGAGAGTACAGGCAGGATGGAGTGGGTGGAAAAGAGTGTCAGGATTGATTTGTGACAGACGGGTACCAGTAAGAGTGAAAGGGAAAGTCTACAAGAGGGTAGTGAGACCAGTTATGTTATATGGGTTGGAGACAGTGGCATTAACGGGAAAAGCCGAAAGATGATGATGATGATGATGATGATAACCAAAGGTTTTTTTGAAGGGATCCAAAGGAAGAGATTCTCTTAATGCAAAAATGACAACAACTTTTTTACCTTTGATATAATTGCCTCAAAGGGGTGGAAATCAAAACAATACACTCATTAATCTCAGAATACAACATAGATGATCAAGATTGACTAATGTTACAGAGCATCAGATCTTATACACAAAACAATTTTTTACCTTTATTCCAATCTTACTATAAGGAAACTCCAAAACTAATTATTTACTTACATAAAATTCTTCATAACAGTAATAATCCTGCACATGTCATTTCTAAGCTATATAAAATATTAGATGTACATAATAATAACTTGAATAATACATTTTCGAACGTTAATGTTCTGGGGAACCCAACTTTTTATAATCTGCCAATAATAAAATGTATCTATTAAAATCAGTAGGAAATACCTCACTAGTACAACTTTAGTGAATTAATACTTGGAAATTCTTACACGGGTTTCTTAACATCATATAAAAAATAAGCATAATAAAACAAGATGCGATATCCTGGGTAATCCAGAGGCTTTGTTGTACACACTACATTACTACTGACAAGAATATGTAATGTTGGAGATGTAATCAACTTTGTAAATCTGACTGTTCACATATTTTTTATGAATGCTCATTTTAATCAAATTATTGGAAGAGGCTAACACATTTCTTCAGTCTTTGTGATTAGAAAACTTTGAACTGAGCAAATCAATAATATTATTTAAAATACCTGAGTATATAATAACTTGAATAATACATTTTGGAACTTTATTGATCTTTTTTAGTGTCTCACTGCTATTTTTCTGCTGTGATATACATTATCTAGTGTTTTCCACCAAAACTAGGGTAGCTAGTAGCTGTAGCATAGTCCAGATACAGGTTTGCTGCATCTGAGTCTGTTTGTAGTGACTGCTTGTTCTGAGCATATTTTCCAGGCCTTCATTGATTAGAAAGGGCCCTTCTGCACCATAGTGAGACAAGTGTGCTGACTGGAGTCAGCCTGGTGAAGGGTAGTAGGTCTAGGGCTTGGTGTAAGCATCCTCTTTGGTCCTTTTGAACCTTTTTAATTTTTTTTTTCAAGTTTTTAGCTTTTGGTATTTAAGCTCCGCATTTGAGCAGGTTTCTGCTTGTTTGTACTAAGCTGAACTGAGGTGGGCTGCCAGCCACAACTCTGAGATGAGATACCAGATGACTAGAGGGGTCTGAGCTTCCCAAAAAACATAAGTTGCCTGTTTTTTGTTTTTTTTTGCTTAATTATACTATTTACTATACTTTTTATCGGCTGCCGCCTACTTTAATACTGTATTTAAATGCTGTGTACTAAACTGCACTGTTGTACTGCAGTTCTCTGCCTTACTGTACCTGTTAAATCATATTTTATTGCTATCTTTACTGCTTATGTATTTGCTGGTACTTTTCACTGCTGAATAGCAATTTGTTCTGCTTGTTCTGTTTTACCCACCAAGCAGTTTTAAAATAACTGATTTGTTAGCTGTTTAAAACATACTTTAAAATCTCCTTACTGTTCTTCTGCTGTTGAAATTTGCCAGTCATAAGAAAATACGGGTCATGCTGCAAAACACTATGAGCTTAAACCAAAAACTGCACACCCTTGAAGCACTTTCATCACTGGAAGATGTAGATGTCTGTGCAGTCACAGAAACCTGGTTCAAGACCTCAGAGAGTACCCCAGCCTTGTATGGCTACAATGTCTTCCACACCTTTATATAGCAAAATGAACTTATGAGAACCGAAGGAGGTGGTGTTTCTATCTATATTAGAGATAAATTCAGCTCACATCTAATTAGACTGGAAAACTCCATGGAGTTAATCCAAGTTCAGGTTACTGTGGGTAAGAAACTCATACAAGTCATAGCCATTTATAGATCTCCCTCCATGGTTCATGATGGGCACAAAACCTACTTGACCAAATGGTAGTCAATCCAAATATTCCCAAACACTCTGGTTATGGGGGATTTTAATTATCCCACCATCAACTGGGAAAACTACACTAGCCCTAACTCACTAGCACAGAAGTTCCTTGACTTTGTAAATGCCCTGGAACAAAAAGCTCATATTCCAACAAGAGGAAAAAACATACTAGATCTGGTCCTCACTAACATGTCAAACAGAAGCACTGCTGCAACTATCGGACCCTCATTAGTTAAATCTGACCACAAAACAGTCACCTTCAAGCTGGCACTAACACCAGAACTCACAAAGGGTGAAATCAGACCAAAAAACTTCACCGAGGCAAACTATACCCTCCTAGATGAAGGAATAAATGCATTCCAAGCCCCACCCACAGCTTGAAGTGGTAACTACACTGAAGCTTACACTAAAGCCTTGTACAATCACTTGCATAAGTGTATAGAGTCGGCTGTACCAGAAAGAATCAAACCCAGGATCCCAAGTAAAAACAAGTTGCCATGGTGGACATACAGCATCAAAAATTTTACATTAAACACAAAAAGTTGCTATTCAAGAAAACAAAGGTGAGGCCCCAACAATGGAAAAGCACCTTCTTAAGCCTCAGCAGGCAAATAAGACAAATTGTCAAATCCTCTTAGGGCTCCTTTGAGAAACCCTATCAAGCAGAGCCAAGGATAACCATAAGACTTTTTAGAGCTATGTACATAGGCTAAAATGTAGGACCCAATCGTGTAGAATTAGTGACGAACAGTATCACACACATTGACCCCACAGAGACAGCAAACCTACTAATGGATAGGTTTGGCAAAACTTTCACTGAATAATCCCCTCCAAACTTATCATAAACCTTACCCTGCCCCCCCCCCCACCTACATATCTTAGGAGCGGGTCATTAAAGCCTTGCCCAAGGCAAAAAACAGTCTCTATGGAACAGACCGCATCCCAGGCTGCCTTCTAAACAAGCTAAAACATGATCTAGCATCACCATTAAGGATTCTTTACAATCATAGCCTAACCACAGGTTTTGTTCCTGTGGAATGGAGAACAGCAACAGTTATTCACCTCCACAAAAGTGGCCTAGCAACAGATCAGGGGAATTACAGACCCACAAGCCTGACCAGCCTCATCTGTAAGGCCATGGAATGTATTATTGTGGACCTCATAAATAAAGGCATAGGTGGCCTCCAAACCCTGGATAAAACTGAATTCATCTTCATCAAGGGCAGATCCTGCCTGTTAAATCTGGTGGATTTCTTTGAAAATGTGACCAGGGCAACTGACGAGGGCAAATCTGTGTACACAGCATACCTTGACTTGGCAAAGGCTTTTGACACAGTCCCACCCTCAGGTATTACCAATAAACTTAGCAAACTGAATGTAAACCCCTTTGTTGTAAGATGGATTGACAACTGGCTCACAGACTGGACAAGCGCTATCAAAGTTGGTGACTCCACCTCAACCAACAGACCTGTCCCCAGCTGGGTGCCCTGGGGTCAATGCTGGGCCTGCTACTGTTTGATATATACTACTCAGATGTTCAGGCCAAAATTAAGGGGTTGTGGCTAACCAGTTTGTGGATGACTTGAAACTGGATGCAATTATTGAATTCCCAAATGAGTTCAGTATACTCCAAGATCATCTTAGGTCTTAGTCACGGTCTCAAACTGAATGCAAAGACAAGTACCATCATTTCCATTGGCAAAAAAAAAAATGCCTCTTCACACTTATCAAATAAATAACAATACCCTAAGTACCCATGAAGTGGTAATGGATTGCAAGTTGCCTGTGACGTTAACTTCGACCGCCATGTGTCTACTGTAGTAAGGAAGGCTTTCTACATGACACACTTGCTTAGTAAAAGGCATCACCTTGAGAGCAAAGTAGGTTATAACCCCTCTATACTCTGCACTAGCCCAGCCCATAATTGAGTATAACACCCCATTTGTCATGTACCATACAGAGCACCTGCAGTAATTGGAGACCTCAGAGGTTTCTAACAAAGAAGATCAAGGGACTCCAGCATGTGCCTTACACAGACCGGCTAAAGTCCCGTCACTATACTCTGTATCATTTAGACTTCTTAGGGGAGACTTATGCCTGGCTTACAGAGCAATCTCAATCCTAATGAACTTGCTGCATATCCTTAAATCAAACAGGACCAGTGACTTAAATAGGACACCCTAGAGGAACAGATTTGTCTCCTTGTAACTGTTATTTGAACAGGCTGTTCAAATTCATGTGAAACTGAGCACCTCTATGACACTGTTCAAGAGGAACCTGGACAAGTGGATGGGGGACTATAAATTCTTACAGGAGATAGTGCCCACAACCCTCCTCCACATGGGCAGTCATTACTAAATGCAATCCTGTGTATTGACTAGCATATCTATGGTATTACATTGGGGTGAAACCGCTGGCTTGAAATGACCTCTGGGTCAATAGCTGAGTAAACTCCTATGATCCTATGAACATTCAAATTAATAAGAAAACCTGCTATCTTTTATGGAACATTTTGGCTGTGACAAGGAAAAATATAACAAAGAGATGGTAATTATGATCACCACCAAAGTTAAAAGACTTCCTGTCTACTTTGCAAGAAGTAATTCAAAATAGAAATATCTTTCAAGAAAAATATAATCTTTCCAAGGCTGTTATTTACTTCTCCATGGACTGAAGTTCTCTGCTTGACTGAGAAATACTCATTCACAGACTCCTCTGAAAATTCTAACATGTTATAAATAGTATTGTATTAATACTTGGCGATATCCTACAGTTATATTTTACATGTATATTGAATCCTTTGGCATGCTTTGTACATATTGTAAATAGATATTGCACTTGATCTATATAATTCTTGCATTTTTCTCTTTAAAAATAATTAAAACCATTTGAGTAAAATGGGATTCCATACCTTTCAGCTTAAAGGATATGAGGCTATTCCCAGAATAGGATCAGAAGGAAATCTGCTTTCAAAGTTGAAAAGCTTTATATAGAATAATGACTAGGATGAGTGGGTCCAAAAAAATGAACTATGAAAAATGGAAGTGGGTATAGAAATGGGGTCCAGAATAACAGCTACATTAGAAATACTGGGGAATCATGGTGAAACTGAGACATGCCTCTCAACTGTCCAGATTTGTGCAGAATGCCCAGATTTTGGCTCATAATTTTGGTCTGTTCCTCATAAAATTTGTGCTTTTCTGGCAAATCACTGAGGA
The DNA here is from genome assembly GCF_019279795.1 of Protopterus annectens. NCBI lineage: Eukaryota > Metazoa > Chordata > Ceratodontiformes > Protopteridae > Protopterus > Protopterus annectens. The sequence continues at coordinate 1,527,496,266 of NC_056733.1, forward strand.
CTGAAGTCAATAAATAATGATATACATTTATACTTAATATCCTTCAGAAAATGAATGCTAACACAATCCTGTTATTCCATCAACTTTCTAAGATTATAGGAGTAATATTTAAAACCTGCCCCTATTTCTGGGCCTTTGCCCCCCCCCCCCAATTATTTTAGGCTTTGTCCAGATTTTTTGCACTAAGAAGTTGGAAGGTATGATTGAGACAAAAGTCATGTTAGGCAAACAAGTTTCTTGCTTGTTACTATCACACAGATAAACAGACTAGCATTGATATGAAATAAAATAGTTGTGGGAGTGCAGTGTACAAGTCTATAAGGAGAGGTGATTTGTTAAATGGGGTACAAGGCTGAATTAAGATGGAATGACTTGAAAACCCAAACCATGAACAAGGAGGAATAAGTTAAGGACAAAGAGGATGCAGATGGGAAGTACTAAAATAAGGTCATTATCAGTCTTGTTACACCTGCTGCTGGAGAGCAGTCCGGTATGGTTTCCAATCGTGCATCATAAGGCTTGCTAATTCCTACAGCGGTTACAATTATTGTCCTATTAATAACCATTCTGGACTGCAGTATAGTGGCAAACATAATAAAGCTGTAAATTGCCTTATTGACTGCCTTACTTTAATCAAGAAAGGTACCAACTAGTGCTTTGCAGCCATTGTTGTAAGCAGACAATATTACAATGTGTTATTTGTAACCACTTTGGAATGCAGTATGGGGGCAGACATAACATAGCTGTCTAACAATGGTTAACTTAGTGCATATATTTTCATGCATTTTCTGGGTGTATTATGTTTCCAGTGCAATCTATAAATGTGTAATTAAAATTCAGTGAGATTTGTTTTATTTCTGTTTTCCAGTATTTAGTAGTTGTAAGTAGACTTAAAATACTATGGTTTGTCATATGCACAAACATTACTGTTCAAGCTTTAGTTATCACAGAGATAGCCTAACATGACATAATCTATCAGCAGAGCAGCATTATAACAATAGATCTTTGAAACACTACCTCTTTTCTCAGACATGATATTTCCAATGAAGATTAATAATTTACTGTTTATGAACACTAAGCAAATTACTCTAAAATGACAAATGGCTCTGTCAAATGTAATATAATTTCATTCGTATGCAGCTTGCATCTAAAGGAAATTTTGTAAGTTACTGCAGCATGCCAGTTTTGTTTATTTTATTCTGGAGTCATTCAACAAGTGTATAAGAAAAAAAAATTGGAACAAACATTCAGCAAAAAATCAAAATTGCGTTTTTATGACGCCTTCCTGCTAAAGCAACCTAACTCAGAATTGTTGTATGAGTCATGCTAGAATAAACCGTTTATTACCATCTTGTAATAGCTTCATAGGTTCATAGGTAGGTACTAGGCTATTGCCCTAGGGCCTATATAAGCCTAGCCAAACAGTACCCTGGCTTTCGCCACCCAAGAAAATTATTTTCCTATGCCCCTGTCGAGCAGAGCCACAGAGGTGATCCCTGGGGTGAATTTCCTATCTTCCATCCAATCATCAAGATTTTTCTTGAAGAGTGCTAATGAGGAACTTTGTTTGATATAGATAGGTAGTTTGTTCCAGAGTATGGGAAGTCACTGGGACAGGAATCTATCCCTCCAGCATGTTCTGTTTATTGTGGTGACAAGGTTTAGGTCCCTGGAGAATATAGCTCGGAGGGATTGGGATTTCTTTAAGTGGAGCATGTCCAACAGCTCTGGGTTTGACATAGCTTTGTATGTTAGGCAGATATCACCTCTGAGTAGGCAATATGCAACGGAGTAAAGCTTGAGTTTTTTTGAGACGGTCTGCATAGGGCATCTGTTTGAGGCTGGTGATCCTCTTTGTGAGGTATTTCTGTAGCCTTTCCAGTTGTTGTAAATGTCTTGTGAGGTACATACCAAAAGGGGCATTGTACTCTATAATGGGTCTAATGAGTGATGAGTAGAGGGGAACAATGACCTCTTTTTTCCTGGATGAGAAACATTTTGTGGTGAGGTGTGCCACGTAGAAGGATTTCCTGACTTCTGTGTCGATGTGATTATCAAAGGAGAGACTACTGTCCACCTGTGTCCCAAGGTCTCTTATCATACCTTTGGTGTTAAGTAGACTACCGCCTAAGTGGTAGTTCATGGGTACAGAGTTTTTACCAAAGGGGATGACAATCTACTTTTTGGCATTGAGTTTGAGGCCATGGCTTTGACACCAGGCATCTGTCTCAGTGAGGCCCTTTTGTAGGATGTCCACATCATTACGAGTTTCGATTATGGCTGCTAGTTTGCAGTCATCTGTGAACGTTGTTAGTCAAAGACCTTCTGTGTTAGCCTGTACTTCAGAGAAGTACATACTAAACAGGAGAGGACTCAGGACTGAATCCTGTGGTACTCCACTTGTTACTGGTCTGAAGTCAGATTTGGAATCTGCTACTTTCACAGTGTGGGTTCTTTCAGTGAGCCAATTGGCAACCCATCTTGTGACATAAGGATTTATACCTAGTTTAGTGAGTTTATCTATAATTCCAGAGTGGGGGATGGTGTCAAAAGCCTTGGCAAGATCTAGATAGGCTGTGCGAACCACCTTACCCTCGTCTACAGCTTTGGTGACTGCTTCAAAGAAGTCTATCAGGTTTAGGAGACATGATCTGCCTTTTACAAACCTGCACTGGGTGGGGTCCAGAGTTTGGAGATTACCATTGTCTTTGTTTATAAGTTCCATAATGATACATTCCATGGCCTTGCAGACCAGGCTCATCAGGTTAATGGGGCGGTAGTTCCTGGGATTCATGGTGGCTTCCCCTTTGGGCAGTGGGATAAACGTTGCTGTGTGCCATTCAGTGGGCAGAACGCCTGAGGTGAGGCTATGATTGAACTTGGTACATAGGTGGGGTGCCAGTTCATTCTGTAGTTTATGTAGAACTACATAGCGTGTTTGGCAAAACATATTACTTTGCAGTCAGTGTATGTGATACAGCAGACTAATAACAACAGAGGAAATAATTGAATAAAACCAGGGATTTATCCACTAGGCCCTCAGAACAGTACAGTTGTGTACACTTACCATAAATGTAGATGTTCGAGTGTATTCACTGTTGCAGTCATTACATTTGGGTTATCTGCTTGCAGGTAGCCCTCAGTCAGCCTGATTATCAAAGTCTTGGGTCCTGCATCGGCTGCTGTCTCATCTTCCATGACATCAGTTTGTTAGGGGTATAAAGCATGCAGCCGACACCATTTCATCAGTTTTTCTTGCCCCAGATGTCAGGTGCCCCCATAATGGGAAGCAATTATATACAAGGTTACACCTGCAACAAAACGCAAATACACCAGAAAGCTTAAATACAGTAAACAAGAAGAGAGGTATAGTTAATAGAAGTCAGGGGGCTGGAGGGAGGGTAACCAGGACTGCAACAGTGAATACACTCAAACATCTACATTTATGGTAAGTGTACACAACTGTACTATGTTCTTTGTGTTTCACTGTTGCAGTCATTACATTTGGGTAGATTCCCAAAGCTAAGTAAGGGAGGAGGCAATTAGAGAGCATTAGGACCAGCTATTAGGTCCTGCAAGACTGTAGTGACAAAACAGCTCTGGATTTAGAAAAAATTGGCAAGTGGTAATGCTTGGTAAAGGTATGTACCGAACTCCAGGAAGCAGCTTCTAGGATGTCCCTGGAAGGAACACCTCTGAGAAAGGCAGTAGAAGTAGATGCAGCCCTGGTGGAATGGGATCTTATCCCCTGTGGGGTAGGCTTTCAATGGTGCTTATAGCAGAAATGAATGCAATGGCCTATCCACTTAGAAATGGTTTGCTTTGAAATGGCCTTCCCCTCTGCCCCTGCAGCAAAGGCAGCTAGCAACTGTTCAGATTTCCTGAGAGGCTTAGTCCTGTCCAAATAAAATCTAAGTTGTCTGTGTACGTCCAAGGAGTGCAGTAGTCATTCTCCTTTGTTCTGTGGATTAGAAAAGAAGGTTCGCAAATGAATATACTGATTAAGGGCCACACTGGATACCACCTTGGGCATGAAGGAGGGAATGGTCCTGAGGGACACCCTGTCAGCATGAAAGATGATGAAAGGCTCCACTGCCACGAGGGTCTGTAATTCAGACACCCTTTTTGCTGAAGTGATGGCTAGAAGGAAGGCTTTTTTCCAAGAAAGGAATTTCAACTCTGCAGTTGCAGCTGGCTCAAAAGGAGGTAGAGTGAGCTTTTCCAATACAAAGTTAAGGTCCCAGGCTGGAGTAGGGGCTCTCCTGGGTGGTCTTAAATTTTTGGCCCCTCTGAGGAATTGTTTCAGCAGTGGGTGAGAGAAGAGGGGTGGCTCAGTATTATAATGTGCTGAAATGGCTGAGGCATGAATTTTAATAGAAGAGAAGGAAAGGCCCTTATGAAGCATCTCTGTTAAGTATTGAAGAATATGCTGTAAACTGGGCACTGTTGTGCCCATCCCCTGAGTCTGGCTCCAGGAACAGAATCTTTTCCACTTTTCAGCATAGGATTTTCTAGTACTAGGCCTCCTTGCCTCCAGGATGACATCCAGCACTTGCTTGCTGAGGGCTGGTATTGGAGAACTCAGGTAATTATCCAGGCTGCCAGGTTCAGGGTTTGAAGCTGGGGGTGCAAAATCTGGCCTTTCTGCTGGGACAGCAGGGAATGGGTCTGAGGCAGGTGCCATGGTTCCAGCAGTGACATACTGTGCAAGAGGGGGTACCAGTGTTGGCGTGGCCAGTCTGGTGCAATGAGCATTGTCCTTGGTTTGTCCTGTTTGATCTTTAGTAGAACTTTCAAGAGGAGAGGCAGAGGGGGAAAGGCATAAACTGAGAGGCTTTCCTAGGTGAAGAACAGGGCATCCACTTTCCAAGCTTGTCTGTGGGGAGTCCTTGTGCAGAATTTGTCCAATTGGTAGTTCTGAGGGGAGGCAAACAGGTCTATCTCTGGGTTCCCCCATTTGTTTCTCAAAATGTTGAATATCTTTGGTTTGGTTCCAGTTTCCACTCGTGTGGGTCCATGAGATTTCTGCTTAGGTAGTCTGCCAGTAAATTTAGCTTGCCTGGCAGGAATTGAGCTTGTAGGTGCACTTGGTAGCTCAAGGCTGTGTTACACAGAGCCATGGATAGTCTGCAGAGAGGGTATGAGTGGGTTCCCCCTTGCTTGTTTATGTACCACATAACAGTGGTGTTGCCTGTCTTTACCAATAATTGTCCTGGAAGAATGTTGTCCTTGAAGGCTGTCAGATAATTCTGTACAGCTAACATTTCTTTTTGATTGATATGCAGGTGCATTTGACTCAGGTTCCATTTGCCCTGAATGTACTGCCCTGCCAAGTGAGCCCCCCATGCATAGTCTGATACATCTGTTGTTAGGGTTTGGGTGGCAGGGGGAAGAGTGCATGGCAGTCCCTTGTTGTGGTAGCAGGCCTCTTCCCACCAAAGGAACTCTGCCTTTATACAAGGAATGATAGGAATCATTAATTCCAGGTCCTGAGAATGTTGACACCATAGGCTTTTTAGATATCATTGTAGTTTCCTCATATGCAGTCTTGCATATGGAATTAGTAGAATTGCAAGAGGCCATGAACCCTAGGGCTTGCAGTATTTTCCTTGCAGATAGCCGGGTCGTTGTGGCCAGTAGTTTGAAGTAGGCTGTCAAATAAACTTGTTTCTCTGGCATGAGGTAGGCTATCTGGGAAGTTGTATTCAAGCTTGCTCCCAGGAATACAATTTGTTGGCAGGGTACTAGGTGGGATTTCTTTTCGTTTATGGTGTACCCCAGTGAGGTTAGTAATTTCTTTACAAATGCCAGATGATTTAATAGTATGTCGTGGCTTTCTGCCTGAATTAGACAATCGTCCATGTATGGGTATATTTGAATATTTCTTTGCCTGCAGAATGCAATGACTGGAGCTAGGCACTTTGTGAATACCCTGGGTGCAGTAGATAAGCCAAAGGGCAGTGCAGAGAACTGATAGTGCATGTAGCCTGCTCTGAAGAGTAGGTATTTTCTGCAAGATTCCCTTATTGGGATGTGCAGGTAAGCTTCCTTTAAGTCCAATGTTGCCAACCAGGCATTTTTGTCTAGCATGGGAAGCAGCTGATGAAGAGTTAGCATTTTGAATTTTGGGATAACCAAAAAGTTGTTTAGGATAGACAGGTCCAGGATAGGACACCAGGAGTTGTCTTTTCTGGGTACCAGGAAAAGTCTTGGGTAAAAACATTGTCCCCATTCCTCTTCTGGAACAGGTTGAATAGCCCTGATACTTAGAAGAAAGAGAACCTGCTTTTGAGCCTCTGCCACAGAATTAACAATATATATATAAATATATATATATATATATATATTTTACAATGAACAGAAGAAAGATCTATTTGTATGTTATGGAATTTGTGATATCTTTTTGAAGTTAAGCAGTTTTAGTAATGGATTACTGCAAAGTCACTGTTAACAGATTATTGAATTAGGAAGTTGATAATATTACTCATTATAGCATATTATTTGCTTTAGCTAGATGCTTTTTAATAATTTAGTGAATAGCTGTAGAGTAGCAAAACTCCTAATTATCTCAGGGAAAGAATTCCAGACAGCAGGAACAATTTTGTTGAATACTTTTTGTGCAGTGGCAGTACTGAAATGTTTCCTGTGCAGTGTACTTCAGGTATACCTGTGTGAATATGGGCTGCCTCTCATATGGAGTTAATTTTCCCTTGGAAGGCAGTAGTTTTTATGAATTAACTCAATACAGCTGCTATATCTTTCACAGATACCTGATTAGCTTTTTTTTCAAAGTAGAATACTAATGTGCAGTGATGGTGGTGCTCATGTGAATATATCTTAGAATTTTAGTCTCTTTTTTAATAAAGTTGAGATCTGTGTGGATCGCAAGGAAATGACTGGAAGAGATGGTCTAAATGTTGAATTAAAGCTTCTAATGTCAGCAATTATGGAGCTTGTTGGCTAATTTTAATTGAGTCAATTCAGAAAGGGATTATTTTTCAGCATGTGGTATAAAGTTCAGACATTGGTCCAATTTGAGTCCAAGGCATTTCTGATGTAAGCTTTATTCCATGTTAGTCAAACAATGTTAGAGAACAGAATCTGGCTAATATTAAATATAGTGATCCCAAGGATATTGCTAATATCCTGTGAGATTGATTCAATGCCAACTTCACCCTCCTCTCACCCCCTAAAGGGCCCATCTCAATGCAAAAAGATTGTCAAATTCCAGTAATCACGGCCACACAGGTAAAAATGCACTCCCCAAAGCTAAGAATACAGCATCCATGGGACCAGACGACATCCCAGGCTGTGTACTACATGAACTACAAAATGAACCGGCACCTCACCTAAGTGTCATGTTTAATAATAGCCTCACCTCAGACTTTGTGCCCAATGAGTGCGCACAGCTACAGATATCCCACTCCACAAAGGGGGATCCACCTTGGACCCCGGGAACTATCATCTTATCAGTCGTATGAGCCTGATCTACAAAGCCATGGAATACATTATCACAGAACTTATAAAGAAATACATTGGCAAACTTCAAATACTGGAACCCACCCAGTTTGGTTTTGTAAAGGGACGATCTTGTCTCCTCAACTTGATTGACTTTTTCAAATCAGTCTCCAGAGATGTGGATGAGGGTAAGGCAGTCCACACAGCCTATCTGGACCTCACCAAGGCCTTCAACACCATCCCCCACTCTGGAATCATAGATAAACTTACTAAGCTGGGCATTAATCCCTACATCACTTGATGGGTTGCCAACTGGCTTACTGACAGAACCCACACTGTAAAAGTAGCCGACTCAAAATCCAGCTCCAGGTAAGTGACAAGCGGAGTACCTCAGGGTTCAGTCTTGGGACCACTCTTGTTTGGCATCTACTTCTCTGAAGTACAGGCCAGCACTAAGGGACTCTAGCTAACAAACTTCACAGATGACTGCAAACTGGGCGTCATTATCAATTCCCCAAATGATGTGGATATTCTACAAAAGGGCTTTACAGAAACAGATGCTTGGTGCTGGAGCCATGGGCTCAAGCTCAGTGCCAAGAAATGTATAGTTATCCCCTTTGGGAGAAACCATGTACCCATGAATTAGCACATAAGTGACAGTACACTAAATACTGAAAGTGTGATAAGGGACTTAGGGGCATGGGTGGACACCTTCGATAACCACATAGCCACAAGAGTCAAGAAATCCTGTGGCACACCTCATCACTAAGGGCTTTTCATCTAGAAAAAAGGAGGTCATTGTCCCACTGTACTCATCCCTCATTAGACCCATTATAGAGTACATCTTTGGTGTGTACCTCACAAGACATCTGCAACAACTGGAAAGGCCACAGAAATACTTCACTAAAAGAATCACAGGCCTAAAGCAGATGCCCTATGCTGACCATCTAAAAAAACTCCAGCTGCACTCTGTCATATATCGCCTACTCTGTGGTGATCGCTGCTTAACATATAAGGCCATGTCAAACCCAGTGCTGTTGGACATGCTACACTTAAAGAAATCCCAATCTCTCAGAACCACACACTCCAGGGATCTAAACCTGGTCATCACAATGAACAAAACATGCTGTAGGGATAGGTTCCTGACCCAGAGACTCCCCATACTCTGGAATAGACTGCCCATACATGTCAAGCTGAGCGCCTCTTTGGCCCTCTTCAAAAGGAAAGTTGACGATTGGATAGGAGATAGGAAATTCACCCCGGGGATCAAGTCAGTCACCCTGCTAGACAGGGGACCAGGGAAGTAAATATTCTGGGAAGAAATAGCCAGGGAATTGTTAAGGCTAGGCTTGTTTAAGCCCTAGGCCGATAGCCTAGTACCAGCCTATGAACCTATAAACATTTGAGATGTCTAGAATTGTATACCAGTAGATTTCTGAAAGCTTAAGTATAGCATATTTTTGTGAGGTCAATTACAAAAGCCTACTAAGTCCTCTTAGGGTAATGTTTATGTCATGTGAAGATTTTTCTGGTTCTGTAAATACATATCATATGTGTATAACAGGCAGTTCTCTCCTGACAGCTTCCATGGAATGACATTGATACAAAAGTGAGATAAGAAGTGGTCCTTAGACAGAACCTTGTGGAGCACCTGCTTTGAGGAATAATACCTGTATTTGAAGTCCAGTTGGGCAAATAACACATATTCTACTGCTGGGATAAACTAAGAACCATGAACATACAATGATGGACAATTTATGTTGTTGTATTGTCTTCAAGAGCAAGGACACTTTTGAGATTTAATAACTACCTCCTGTAACTAATCTATTCTCCATATTGTTGAAGATACAAATGATAACTCTAAAGACTGCAGTAAATATACTGTATTTTGGTCTGAAGCATCAGTTCTAATATGCAAAACAAATCTTACCACTCAAAGGTAAAATATGTATTTCTTATTTTCCAAAGTGCCATTCAAGATTTAACATAGACATAAGGATGAGCACACATGGGAGCTGTTCCCTTCTGCCACATATTGGCCTTGAACTACTGAAAATTCATAACGTCTTTAATTGCTAATTTCTCATGAAATGTTAATTAGAAATCAATATTAAACTAAGAATTTATAGCGCAGGAGTTTGTATGCTACTTCACTTACGCAATCTCATTTGTCATGAATTATAACATCATATTTCACTATTAATATAATTTCCCTCTCTTCTTTCTATAATGTTCCCCTACTCGTCTGGCTTACAAAATCTTTGGCCTCATAGCAAAAGCAGCATCAACCCAAGTTATGCAGTAGGACTCATCAGTGTTCAGGCAAGAGGATATTGTGCCTTAACTTCTATAATTCTGGATTATGCAACAGAATACTATAAAAGCATTCTCCTAGTAACCAACAACAAACCGACAACCAATGAAATATGGGACAAAGTAACAAGTATTATCATCTATTAATTATACTATGCCATTAAATCATGTACCATGGCTGTGTTGTGAATGATGACAGAAAATACATATGGCAATAATGTACTTTCCCCCAGTGTGAGTCTACAATCTGTTGAATTTGGATACATTTATTTTATGTATATATTTATTTTACATCTGTTTACTGGGAAAGTCTGACTGGACACAAATCCCTTTTCAGTGGAGGCCCAGGGAGAAAAGCTCCACATAAAACAGAAGAAATGTTGACATATACATAAATAAGCTTACATATAACATAGAGAAAAGTATCATATTTACTCTAATAGAGTAAAGTTATTGTGCACATATTCATGTATACAGGCTTCACACAGATCTCAGAGAAATGAAAATAAACATTATATGAAGAAAATCTAAGTAAAAAGGCTATGTTAACATATTCAAAGCTAAAAATCAATAGATGGCATATACACAGCCAAAAATAAGAGGTGTGGCTTATGTCCTTACAAGTATTAGTACCGTAGTAACAGTGTTACAAACATAGGGAAACAGAAACCTTACTAGGACTAGTGCATGAGCATAGCTTTGGTTTGGATAAGTGAGTTTTAAGTTTTTTTTTTTTAAATGAGATAAGTTAGTAGCAGATATTAAATCTGTAGGCAATGTATTCCAGATATTAGCTATACAGTTTGAGATGAGAGAGTCTCCTGCAGTATCGTTGGACTTGATTACATTTATTAGAGATTTATGATTAGTGGAGTAGGAGTGAAGGAGATTTTGAAGGGCAGGGATATTCTCTGGTTGGTTAAGAATTGTATGGGTCATAGTACACTGGTTATGCAGTAAGAGTTGAGGAAGTTCTAACCAATTGAGTTGCTTGACTGCTATGCAGTGATGTGACTTTAAAGGAGAGTCTGTGGCAAAGTTGACAATTTTGTTATAACATGAGTCTAGTTTTTATAAATTAGATTTCCTTCGGTTAGTTAGAATTGGAGAGGAATAGAGGAGAGTTGAGATAAGATGTGTTTGGGCAATGGTTGATTTTGTGTTGTTTGTAAGATATTGTTTATTTTTCTATAGTGAACCAAGTTTTTTGTGCACTTATTTATGGTCTGGGCAATATGGATATCAAATCTCATGTTGCTACCAATCACTACCTCAGAAGCTTAGTACGGACTGTGCGTAAAATTATGATATTTTTCATGGACACAGTGTTGTATGTTGGGTGGGGGTTCTGTAGGTTGGAATTGCATGAGTTTGGTTTGTTAGTGTTCAGAATTAGATGGGAGTTAGTTAGCTATGCTTCAACTGCTGAGAAAGAGTCTTGAGTTATTACTTGCTGTTGTTTTAAGGAATGAGCAGCACATATTAGTGTGGTATCATGTGTGTGCTGCACAACAGAAACATGTAAGGATGAAGTGTGGTGGTTGTTAGTAAACAGTGTGAAAAGCAGGGGGCCTAGAATAGATCCTTGAAGAACTCCTAGTGTAGCAGGTAGACGAGGAGAGAGGTTTTGTTGCCATTGTACTGCTTGTTGTTGCCCAATTAAGTAGTCTTGGAACCAGGCTAGAGTAGACTGGCCCAAGTTCAGATCAGAGAGAATTATAATAATTTACCATGTGAGAACATCAAAGGCCTATGATAGATCGAGAAAGATGGAGGATACAAATTTGCTTTATTTCTGTGATAATTACCTGTGTTAGTTTAAGTCACTAGAGCAGAGGTTGTACTGTGGTATGGACAAAATCCATGTTGAGTGTTGGATAGAAGTTTATTAGTGAGTAAGAAGTCCATAAATTGTGTGTGTACATCTCTTGAGGAGCTTGGATACGGGTGATAGGACAACAATTGCCTGATAACTGGACAGTTCTGTTGAATTGCCACCTTTGTGTAAAGGAATTATATGTGAAAATTTCCAGATAGCAGGGACTTGATATTCAGATATTAATCCATTAATAAGAAAGGATAGTAGGTGATTGCATCAGCAGCAATTCTAAGGTAGTCTGCTGGCAGTTTATCAGCTGCGATGGTAGTAGGCTTCAATTTTTTAAGCTGTTTTTTTACAAAGTCAATTGAGGCAGGTTGCAAGGAAAATGTGTTGCCATTATTATGTGATTTAGGAAGAGCTGGAGTGGGGGTGGAGTTGAAATTGTTAGAGAGAGCTAAAATGGTTTTGGTGAAGTATTTATTGAACTGGGAGGCTATGCTATCTCTATTGTTAGGAGGAGAGGGGGAGGGTGTACTGGTGTTACCTGGTAACAGTATGTTGTTTATTGCTGACCAGAACGTTTGCGGGTTATTTTGGTATTTTCTTTTGATATTATGATAGTAATTTCTCTTGTCCTGTTTGACTAGTGATTTTGCTTTATTTCTAAGTTCATGTTATGACTATTTAGCAGCTTCAGATCTAGTTTTTTGCCTTTGATCCCAGGCTTTCTCTCTCATTTTTAGTCTAGATCTGGTTTCTTTGCTTAACCAAGGGGCAAAGTTAGATTTTATATGCACAGTTCTGGGAGGAGTTTGCATGTTCAAGATATCTAAGAAGTTAGAGTTATAATATTTAGTAGCATCTTCTAGCAGGAGTTGCTTAAGTGGTATCCAATTGGATATGAAGTAATGAGTGTAAAGTTTATTGTGTTCCTTATTTGATGACAAGTAATCTATTTTGTTGGATTTATTCAATGCCTGATCAGAAAGGTAGCGAGAGGGTCACTGAAGCTATCTGAGAGATATCCAGAGTGAGATGAGGGAGATATTTGTTAAAAGCCAATCAAGGATGGTGTGCTTAATTGATGATTTGTCAATCCTAGTAGGTGCTTGAATGATTTGAGTGAAGCCATGGAGGTTGATGTGATTAGTGGGGTTTTGGGAGTTTCAGGTTAGCCAGTCTAAATTGAAATCACTCTTAATTATTGTTTCCTGGGGCAGTGTTTCTGAGGACTAGTGTAGTATGTTTTCTATTGTGGAGAAGTTGTTTCTGAGGTGGGGGGGGGGGGGTAAGCAGCTTTATATTATATTTACAGATTTCTTTGAATTAATCTTTAATCTTGTAAAAATCACTTGTGCATTATTAAAGATGGGGGCTTTGTTTTCTATGGTTTTCACAGTAAGGTTGTTTTAAAATAAAATGGCTATTCTGCCTCCCTTCTTGCCCTTTCTGTCTACTCATAGAATTTTATATCCAGGTGCAAGAATTTCATTATTGTTAATAGCAGATTTTAGCCAGGTTTTGGTAATTAGAATATCTGGTGAATACAGAGCGAGAATACTTCTGATATTGATGGTTAATAGTAAGAGATCACCTGGCTTTCTAGTATAGTTTGATAAACTCTGTAGATAGTTTATTGGTTGTGGAGGAATGCTCTCATGGTTAGTTACTGGGCTGGGGTTAAGGTGCATGTCTCTGCTTAGAGTTAGTATAGATGCTATATTTTTAGGCTTTTAACATGCACCTGTCATACTGCAGTGAGATTCAAGAGGAATTGTGGTTAGGTAGTAGTGTGTAATGGGCTTGTATGGATGTTGTTTTACAGATCGAGCAGTATATGATAATGCTTTTAGTTCTACCTTTTTGTGGAAAGGAGAAAGGGGAGGAGTAGGAGAAAAAATGAATCATGGAGGTTGATGTGGTAGGAGGTAAAAGGTGTAACTAGTGATAAGATTCTTAGAGCAGTAGTATATAGGTGTAACATGTTGATTATTAGTGGTGGTATGAGGTAGATATAAGGTGTTTATTTGTTTTAGGGTATTGGTATGGGCTTTAGATTAAAAAGCTACTATTTAGGTGTTTAATTGGCTTTGTTTTGGATCCAGATTGGATAGGGTTAATTTATTAAGGAGTGGTGTATTTTAAATCAGTTGCTGTATTTGATTGGATAATGGGGTTTTGGGAGTGGTTAGTTTAAAATAAATGTAAGCTGAGTGGGGTGGGTGGGAAATGGGGACGGTAGTGGAGAGCAGTGAGCAAAGCAAGAGAGAAAGGAGCAGGTAGAGTCTCATTGTGACATGATCAAGAGAAAACAATCAGCATTTATGGTTACAGAGGAGGTAGTTTTACGACTGTTTCCATAAGATTCCTTTGTAAAGAAACTTAGCCTGAATTTTAGAGGCTTGTAGATTTAGACAAACCAAGTAACTGTACAACCATAAGGTTTGGCTGATGGACTGGTATATTTTCATGGAAGGGCCAACTATTTAATGGGGGATTAAGAAATCTTAGCTGTTGTCCCTGGCAGTGAGCTCCTTAATATTTATCCCTTATGAATAAGTTTAAACATTTCTATACAGTTCAACCTACACTGCTGGGAGATGGTAGATCTTCAGTACTCGTTTGCTGTGGTCATTCGCTTGATAGCAGCAGCAGGAAACTTTTATTTATATAGGTGATGCTTTTTATTAATTTTGATGGGGGGACTGAAACAGAGAGCAGGAGAGAAGGCAAAAGACAAAAGGTAGATATCTGAATAACAATTCCTTGTACATCACAGCTCTCACCTGGTAATCTTAGCTTCATACGTATGACAAACTGAAGGTTTTTCTTGCAATTTAGCTCAGGCAGTCAAGAATACAAGCTGCTAGGAAATGTCATGCTGCAATCCATCAACAGATAACTAACTAAATAAATAAACAAATAAACACAAGGAATCAGTGAAGACCATGGTCCTCTTTTATCTATAAAAATTGATAAAATCTTGGAATCATTTCTGAGATCTTCCAGATAACATCCATTTAAAAGAATGATGTCTGACCCTGCAATGAGAAGGCATTCTTTTGGGCAGACTTCTAAGACTATGCACATGTTACTATATCATACTTATAAGACAGTTTATACTAACTGCACTGGAATGTACAAATAGCAGTAACTGCCTCTCCTCTTAAAATGGAACTAAGTCAGCAAAGTGACTTAACACATGATGTGAATAAGATTATTGCACCCTTGCTGGTTTGTTATAAAGGTGATCCATGTAATGAAGGACAACAAGGTCAATAATTGATAGCTAGTCAAATGGTCACCAAGTTCTGACTATAAGAGTCAACTTTTATTACACACTTTGTACATAATCAAAAGCAGTAGCACACTGGATAAGATACATTAGATTTCCATGGTAGCTGCAAAAGTTCTTCAGATCACTTTATTTGCACAGTAAATACACAGAAATATGTAACTGCTTGCTGTAATCCACAAATCCTTTACTCTGAGCTGCAGAGTATATCAGTCTTAATGCACTTTGAGGCAAAGATACTTATTTTACTCACATAATGCTGTGCAATAATGATGAAGTCTAAACTCCTACCTGTCTAGAGAAATGCAGCAGAGGTGAAGTATAGAAGCTGTGGTGAGTAAAACATCTAAAGATGTCCGCACAAGACAGAATGTATCCCCATATATCCAGTTATCTTGTACCAACTCAATAGCCCCAAATGGCATCACCAGGACAGAAACCAGTAGATCAGCAAATGCCAGTGACACAATAAAATAGTTGGTCTTGATTTTTCTGAAAGAAACATACAGTCATTTAATTAACACTGATATAGACCACTATTTCCATTCTTTGATGACTATGAAGTTAAAAAGGCAAAGCAAAGCAACCGTTTGTGCTCCAAACACATACTTAAGGAGGTGTATTATAAATTATGGTACAATGGTGCATTTTAAACCTGCAAACAGAAAAAAATGCTATTCTTCAGCATAAACTCTGGAGGTAATTGCAAAAGTATAAAATGGAGCACATTTGTAGACACAATGAAATAACATAAAAAGGGAAATCAATGATTGTTTAGAGAAACAACACATTAAATAAAACTTTATAGAGTGAATCAGATAAGAGTTTTAATCTTAATTTATATTACCATACGAAAAGCAGTTAAATCAAAGCAAAGCAAGAATAACATAAAAAGCACATCCAGAATATTGTAACACTTATAACATCTTTTGAGGATAACAAAGCTCTGTTGCTGCATATTCGTGTAAATGGCTTTTTTCAGTTTTGTCATACTATTAAATCACAGTTATGTGGATTGTGTGAGTTGGTGGTATAGTGCCAGAAGTCTTTTCCCTTTTTCTTGACTGGACTACAATCACGGAGTCAGTATGTATAAATCAGGGAGTGCAGATGGCCAGGGTCACCATATCAGGTGAGGTTGGGCCTTGTTTCCCAGCGAAAATGTCTTTTTTGAATTACTCCTTTTGATCCTGAAAAAATGATGAAGCAACTCATTCTTGAATATCTCTACTGAACATAGGGAAACCAGCCATTAGTTTTGTATAACTGGTTTCAAAAGTGCATAGCAGATATAGCAGTTTGTTTCAGTTGTTGACTGTACATAACAGCAAATATGTACCTCAATAATGAGTTCCCTAACAAGTCCCATGGACACCCATACTGAATACAATAACACAGAACAGATAAGAACAAAGCATATTAGAACAGGTCAATGTACCAAGTAGACTGCAGGCTTGGGAGGGTAGTTTATTTTCTTTGTGGATCAAAGACAAGAGAGTAGCAGCAAGACATTAGACAAATAGTAAACAGAAACAAATGCTTTTCTGTACGATACGCCAAGAACCAATTGTTGAAGGACATGCAAATTAGAAAAAGATAGTGATGGTGGAAGAACTTGGAGAAAAAAAAGAAGTGATCATAATGTCCTCCATAATGGAGTTCAGAAAGGATGGTAACAGTGGAATATCACATGAACAGAATAAAGGTAGCACTATGTGTTCTTTATATAAGAAGGCTGCACTTGAAGGTGCTGACAGATGGCACAAAAACAAAGCAAGCTTGTGAGGTATATTATAATATTATCGACTTGTAACAGGTGGGGACAAAGAAAACACAGAGCAATACTAGCTGATAAGCCTAAGTAATGACTTTAAATTGCCAGCTGTGAGTTATTTTGTATAGGTTCTGTACGCATTAATGGCATGTCATATAACAAAGCTGATTACCTGAAGCAGTGCAGCATAATGAAGGTATAGAATAAAGCCTTGTAGACATATTGTGAGAAGATAGTTAAACATGATGCAGTAGAAACAAAATGTGCTTGTTTTTCTGCATTTTGTGAACGTAAGTCTGTTGTCTAAATAACACACACATGCGCATATTTATATATATTCAATCCATCAACAAGTCAACTTGTCAGACTCACAAAAAGACAGTATAGCTGATCAAAAATCATCTGATCACATGTAACAACTGAGATTCTGGTACAGTGGGGACAGGGGAATTTACCCCCACTGCATTGTGATCTTGGAGCCAGTATATAATTAGCAGGGGGGCATGGGGATTGCATGAACATGTTTAAACTGCTATTGTTTGTTTTTCAATTGGCTGGTGATCAATCAGTTGTGTTCATTCGATCATTTTAATTTTTGATTTTTCATTGTAGACATATGTGTATGCATATAATTTATATTGGCTAAAATTTTGGTGTCATTCAAAGGGGATCCAGTGTCTGTCAGCCTGGGATGACATGCTCGACAAGCCATGTTGCTTTGCTAGGGACGGCTTGCACCTGTCACCACTGGGCTTTTGGATATTGACAAAGGCTCTTGCCACCCCCATAGTGCCTTTTTTAGGCAAGGCTCAAAAGTCAAACCCACCCCCATAGACAGCACAAGGAACAAGAAACTAAGGGTAATGCTGCTTAACACCAGAAGTCTTAACCTGAAGATGCATGCACTCGAAGCTCTCCTCAGTATGGAGAACATCGATATCTGTGCA
This sequence comes from Protopterus annectens, assembly GCF_019279795.1. Classification (NCBI taxonomy): domain Eukaryota; kingdom Metazoa; phylum Chordata; order Ceratodontiformes; family Protopteridae; genus Protopterus; species Protopterus annectens. The sequence continues at coordinate 1,527,513,875 of NC_056733.1, forward strand.
GTGATATAAACCTAGTTCAAGGCTCCAGAGAGCACCCCAGCACTACCAGGCTATACCTCATATCATGCTTTTCGACCCCAAAACCCGGACCGAACCACAAAAGGAGGGGGAGTTTCCATATTTATCAAGGATATCCACACCTCCAGGTTAGTGGCATTGCACGAAGTATCGGAGACCATCCATGTGCAACTAACAGTGGGCAAGACTGCTTTTCAGTTTATAGCATCCTACAGACCACCCTCTCAAAGTCAGGAATCCCACTCGGCTTTCCTGAAAACATTGGAGAACATGAAGATCTCTCCAAACACCATTATGTTGGGTGACTTCAACTACCCAAACATTGACTGGGAGCACTACTCAAGCCCCAGCACCTTAGCCCAAAGGTTCCTGGAAATTATAAACTCAAATGCTATGGAACAACTAGTCACCACTCCCACAAGAGGGGACAACATACTAGACCTGATCATTACCAACATGGGGACTCTATGCTCCACACCAGAAGTATATCCCTCATTGGTAAGATCAGACCATAAATTAGTTTCACTGGATGTCCACATCCCGACCCCACCCCCAGCCCAGAAAACCACAGTGAAAAACTTCTCAAAAGCGAACTTCTCACTTCTCAAAACCAAAGTGGAATCCTTCAAGGCCCCAGGGCCAGTGGAAACTATGGCCCAAATTGCAGAATCCTATATAAACGCATTCTACGGACATCTCCAGGAATGCATGGATCATGCTATCCCAAACAAAACCAAGACCCAATCATCCAAAGGCAGGCGTCCAGTCTGGTGGACCCCTGCCATAAATAAACTGTACAACAGAAGGAGGAAGCTACTACATGATAGAGCAAAATCCCTAATAGGGAAGGCATCTCTGATCAGTATTAGCAAAAAATTACGATCCCTCATAAAATCCTCCAAGGCCATCTTCGCGAGAAAAATTGCACAGGACACCAAAGACAATCATAAGGCTTTTTTCAGTTATGTTAGGAACCTGGGATGCAACTCCAAAACTTGTTCTGAGTTGATTCTAAACGACAAAAAATACACTGAACCCACAGACATCGCCAATATCCTGGCAGACAGGTTCAGTGAAAACTTCTCCACCCCCTCCCCCCCAAAAGAGCAAGTATCTATCCCGGCAGAGGGCTGCCTCCCAAACATCTCTGATGCTCAGGTGAAGGCTGCCCTCTCCAAAGCAAAAAACACTGCTTCCATGGGACCAGATGGCGTCCCAGGTTGCATCCTACATGAACTCCAAGAGGAACTAATCCCTCAGATAAAACAGCTATACAATCTCAGCCTCACTACAGGATATGTGCCCACAGAATGGAGTACAGCAACAGTGGTCCCACTCCACAAAGGTGGAGCCTCTACGGACCCTGGAAATTATTGCCCCATAAGCCTGACCAGCTTAGTCTGCAAGGCTATGGAGAGGATCATCATGGAGCTCATAAACAAAGACATTGGAGACCTACAGTTACTAGATCCTACCCAGTTTGGCTTTGTCAAGGGCAGATCCTGCCTTTTGAACCTGGTTGACTTCTTCGAAACAGTCACCAAAGCCATAGATGAAGGGAAGGTAGTCCACACAGCCTGTCTGGACCTTGCAAAGGCATTTGACACAATACCCCACTCGGGCATCATAGATAAGCTATCCAGCTTAAATATAAACCCCTATGTCACAAGATGGGTCGCAAACTGGCTCAAAGTCAGAACCCACAGAGTGAGAGTTGCTGGAGCCATGTCAGACTCGAAACCGGTCACAAGTGGCGTCCCACAGGGTTCTGTCCTGGGACCACTCTTGTTCTGTATATACTTTTCTGAGGTACAGGCAAACGTGGGAGGACTATGGCTCACCAAGTTTGCAGACGACTGCAAACTGGGTGCCATAATCGACTCTCCAGCTGACACAAACATCCTTCAAAAAGGTCTCACAGAGACAGATAACTGGTGCCAGCGCCATGGTTTAAAGCTAAATGCCAAAAAATGTATAGTCATACCCTTTGGCAAAAACAATGTGCCCACAAATTACCACATAGGTGGAAACCCATTAAGTACAGAGAAAGTTATTAGGGACCTGGGGACCCAAGTTGATAGCAATCTCTCCTTTGAAAACCACATTGCCGAAGTGGTTAGAAAGACCTTCTTCATAGCCCACATCATCACGAAGGGTTTCACATCTAGATCAAGAGAGGTAATCGTGCCCCTTTATTCATCCCTCATCAGGCCCATCATAGAATACAATGCCCCTTTTGGGATGTACCTTACCCGACACCTGCAGCAATTAGAAAGACCCCAAAAGTATCTCACCAAGAGGATCAAGGGTCTCAAACAGATGCCATATGCTGCTCGGTTAAAAAACTCCAGCTCTACTCAGTTGCATACCGCTTACTTCGAGGCGATCTATGCCTGACATACAAAGCTATGTCAAATCCAGAATTAATGGACATGCTCCACCTCAGTAAATCTAAATCCCTTAGAGCCACACGCCGAGGGACTTGAACCTCAGCACAGAAATAAATAGAACTTGCTGGAGGGACAGGTTCATAACCCAAAGGCTCCCTTCGCTCTGGAATAGAATTCCAGTTCATGTGAGGCAGAGCACCTCACTGAATCTCTTCAAGAAGAATCTCGATAGGTGGATGGGGATTGTAGGTTTGTCCCAGGGATTACTCCGTGTCACTATTAGACAGAGGCACAGTAAACTAAACCTTAAAAGGGCACAGTATACCCAAATCAAGAGGTGGCGTAAGCCATACAGAATCGGGCTAGGCTTATAATTGCCCCAGGGCAAATAGCCTAGTATGAACCTATGAACCTATGAACATATATATATATATATATATATATATATATATATATATATATATATATATATATATATATATATATATACACACACACACACACACATACACACACACACATATATATATATATATATATATATATATATATATATATATATATATATGAAATTTGGAAAAATTAACTACAGTGATGTAGTTAATTTTTCATAAAGATCTTCTTATTACTCACATAAGAAATTCTTCTGGCATGCACTTGCTATACTTACATTATAAATACATATTTGAAAGCTGCTTCATCTCAGACCATGTATTCATTTTCATTTAGATACTTCTCTCACAAAAATTCCTGTCCTTGCCTATTTAAGTGGTACAGTGTGAAATATTTTCTGCTTAAAAACTCAGCTTTGGCCGGCTAAGAACTAGCTGTATTCAACTGGACGTATAAGAGAATTTAAGTACCTTTATCTGCACTTTTTTAAAAAAAAATACAGTATTTAAATTGATTTTAACTGTGTTGCAGGGATATTAACTGAACTGGAAGTTAGTCAGTGTTTGCTGAATTTTATTATTTGCTAGTAATTACAGGTGTGGGGGTAGCCACATTCTTTGATTTCCTGTCCTTGCCTATTTAAGTGGTACAGTGTGAAATATTTTCTGCTTAAAAACCTCAGCTTTGGCCGGCTAAGAACTAGCTGTATTCAACTGGACGTATAAGAGAATTTAAGTACCTTTATCTGCACTTCTTTTTCAAAAATACAGTATTTAAATTGATTTTAACTGTGTTGCAGGAATATTAACTGAACTGGAAGTTTTTACTCTGCTCTTCAGTTAGTCCCACCCATCCTCCCTGTTTTTGCTTTGGTGTTAATCTTAGTGGCCTTGAAACTGCCCGCCCCTCTTGTAAATTTGTGTTTGGATACTCCTTCTGGGCCCATCTCATTTGCTCACTCAACCGAGTGCAGTGAGATCATATTCTGATTTCAGGCACTCCTACTGTGTACAAAGAGAGCATCTGGGAAAGAAAAAAAAAAATTAAGCTTGTTTCCTGCCTTTCCTGTTAAGTGGTATAGACTATTTGTAGGCTTCTGAGCCCCCAAGCCCTTCTGCATTGGAGGGAAGCCTTCTAGCTTAGTTTTTTTTCTTATAACTAGCCAGTTTTCTAGTTTCAGCACTCAAATCTGTTTCTTTGATCTCAGCACTTGTTCAGAAAAAAAAAAAAATTTCATCTGCTTTTACTGTACTTGTGTTTCTACCTACTTTATTTTACTTTTGCATCATCTTAAAAGTACTCAATTGTATTTATTACTGCTTGGTGTAACTCATTCTAAGCCTTTTGGTTTAAACACTTGGGCTTCGGACCAGTTGTTTTGCACTGAGAGGGTTTGTGGTCTGCACTGTAGTGGCAGAACAGGTAGCTTACATCCTTCAAGGTTGGGAACTGCTGATTGAGGGCTCAGTGTCTGTTATTCTAAAAGTGTATTAATTCTGGTTTAAGCACTTGGGCTTTCAGGCCAGTTATTTTACATTAAGAGGGTTCGTGGTCTGCACTCTTGTGGGAGGAGAGGCTGGACTCTGCCCTTCTGAGCTGGGAATTTCTGGTTAAAGGCTTATAGTGCATGCATATCTGAACTGCTTCTTACTGAAGTTGGTGCGCCTTGTTTGCTGTGGCATAGACTGGATTCGGGCCTGCTGGATCTAGCTTTGTTTGTGTAACTTGAGCACTAATCCAGGTATTCTCTAAAGTATTCAATTGTATTTATTACTGCTTGGTAGTAACTTGATTAAAGTGTAGCTATCATTCTAAGTCTTTTGGATTAAGCACTTGGGTTTCAGACCAGTTGTTTTACATTAGGAAGGTTTGTGGCATGCACTGTGGTGGCAGGACAGGTAGCTTTCATCCTTCTAAGTTGGGAACTGCTGATTGAGAGCCCAGTGTCTGTTATTCTTAAAGTGTATTAGTTCTGGTTTAAGTACTTGGGCTTCAGGCCAGTTATTTTACATTAAGAAGGTTCGTGGTCTGCACTCTTGTGGGAGAAGAGGCTGGACTCTGCCCTTCTGAGTTGGGAATTTCTGGTTAAAGGTTTATAGTGCCTGAATATTTGAACTGTATATTACTGAAATTGGTACACCTTGTTTGCTGTAGCATAGACTAGATCCAGGCCTGCTGAATCTAGCTTTGTTTATATGCTTGTTTGTTTGCTTGTTATTCCCCTGGAACGCTAATTCCACCTAATACACGGCTTCTCAGCGCTTCTGTGGATCACTAGTGATATCTGCATTGCTTACTGTACTTATTTCCTTGTTTTACTTGAAAGAAAGTTACTGTTTGTCGTTTTTGCATTTAAGTTACCTGTAATACATTGCACTTAAGTTACCTGGCACTTGCTCACTAAAGCAATTATATAAGTCAGCACTAAAAATTAAAAGCACTACACCCTCACTCCCCACTGGCCCTTGTTTTCAATTATAAAGGAATTCCCAATATTATTTTAGCATGTCCAAAGGTCAGTTGTCAATCTCCTCTCCAGTCCAGCTGGTGAATCTGGGAATCCTGAGGCAATGTTACAACTGCCTCATGTACACAGACAACCCTCTCCTCCTCCCAACAAATTCCAACACGTGAGATGATGCAACCATATAGCCAAACTGGAGGCTAAGCTCTCTCAACTCAGTACTGGCATAACCAGTCAGGAGGAGAAGGAAACCACACTCACTACAATTCCAGTCACACATAGACCTACCACGACAGCAAACCAAACACATAATCACACAAAAACATACTCGAAGGCTCTAAATAAAGATCTGCCTAAGCAGCAGAGACCTCCAAAGCAGACACCCAAGCAACCACTACCCCAAAACAAAACATGTGCAACACATATCTCACAAAGCCAGTGTGCCGAACAGTCACAGCCCTTAAGACTAAACAACACATCTGATACACTTGTAACAGGTGACTCTATCGTCAGGCTCACTGACGTCCCGCTCACCAGGCTGAACAAGGAGAGGGTCACGGTGAGCAGCCTGTCGGGTGCTAGGATCCACCACATAACACAAGCACTCAGATCACACCAAGGCAAGTACAAATATGACTCAGTCATTGTCCATGCTGGTGTGAATGACCTGAGACGTACCTCCCTGGACTACATGAAAAGAGACATAGAGGAGCTCTCTGAGCATGTAGCCCAAGCCGGTATGACCCTGACCTTGAGTAGCATCTTACCCTCACCAAGAATGATGCCACAATATGAAGACAAGATGATCAATTTCAACAATTGGCTTAAGTACTGGTGTCATTCAAAGGGGATCCAATGCCTGTCAGCTTGGGATGATATGCTCGACAAGCCACGATGCTTCGCTAGGGATGGCTTGCACCTGTCACCCCTGGGCTTTCGGATATTGGCAAAGGCTCTTGCTACCCCCATAGTGCCTTTTTTAGGCAAGGCTCAAAAGACAAACCCACCTCCATAGGTATCACAAGGGATAATAAACTAAGAGTAATGCTACTCCACGCCAGAAGTCTAAACCTCAAGATGCACGCACTCGAAACTCTCCTTAGCATGGAGAACATCGATATCTGTGCAGTAACAGAAACCTTGTTCAGGGCTCCCAAGAGCACCCCAGCACTACTAGGTTATACCTCATACCATGCTTTTTGGCCCCAAAACTTGGACCAAACCACAAAAGGAGGGGGAGTATCGATATTCATCAAAGATACCCACACCACCAGGTTGGTGGCAAAGCACGAAGCATCAGAGACTATCCATGTGCAACTAACAGTGGGTAAAACTGCCTTCCAGTTTATAGCCTGCTACAGACCACCCTCTCAAACCCAGGAACCCCACTCGGCCTTCCTGAGAACACTGGAAAATTTGAAGGTCTCTCCAAACACCATTATATTGGGCGACTTCAACTACCCAACCATAGACTGGGAGCATTACTCTAGCTCCAACACCCTAGCCCAAAGGTTCCTAGAATTTATAAACTCAAATGCTATGGAACAACTTGTTACCACTCCCACAAGAGGGGAAAACATACTGGACCTGATCATCACCAACATGGGGACTCTATGCTCCAGACCAGAAGTGTATCCCTCACCGGTAAGATCAGACCATAAACTAATCTCACTGGATATTCACATCCCGACCCCACCCCCTGCCCAGAAAACCACAGTGAAAACTTCTAAAGCAAATTTCACACTCCTCAAAACTGAGGTGGAATCCTTCAAAGCCCCGGTCTGTGGAAAATACGCCCAGACAGCAGAATCCTTTATAAATGCATTCTATGAACACCTTCAGGAATGCATGGATCATGCGATCCCAAATAAAACCAAGACCCAATCCTCCAAAGGCAGACGTCCTGTCTGGTGGACCCCAGCCATAAACAAACTATACAATAGAAGGAGGAAGCTACTAAATGATAGAGCAAAATCCCAAAAGGGAAGGCATCACTGATCAGTATTAGCAAAAACTACGGGCACTCATAAAATTGTCTAAGGCCAGCTTCGAGAGAAAAATTGCACAGGACACTAAGGATAATCACAAGGCTTTCTTTAGTTATGTTAGGAACCTGGGTGGTAATTCCCAGATATGCTCAGAATTAGTCCAAAATGACAAAAATACACGAACCCACAGACATTGCCAACATCCTAGCTGACAGGTTCAGCGCAAGCTTCTCCCCTCCCACCAAAAGGACAAATATCTATCCCAGCAGAGTGCTGCCCCCCTGACATCTCAGATGCTCAGGAAAGAGCCGCCCTCTCCAAAGCAGAAAACACAGCATCAATGGGACCAGACGGTGTCCTGGGCTGCGTCCTACATGAACTCCAAGAAGAGCTAAACCCAAACATAAAGCTACTGTTCAATCCCAGCCTTACCACAGGATATGTGCCCAAAGAGTGGCGTACAGCAACAGTGGTCCCTCTCCATAAAGGTGGTGCCTCAACGGATCCTGGAAACTATCGCCCCATAAGCCTGACTAGCTTGGTCTGCAAAGCTATGGAAAGGATCATCATGGACCTCATAAATAAAGATATTGGGGACCTACAGACACTGGATCCTACCCAGTTCGGCTTTGTTAAGGGCAGATCCTGCCTCTTACACCTGGTTGATTCCTTTGAAACAGTCACCAAGGCCATTGACGAGGGGAAGGTGGTCCACACAGCCTACCTGGACCTCACAAAAGCCTTCGATACAATACCCCATTCGGGTATTACAGATAGGCTCACCAGCTTAAATATAAACCCCTATGTCACTAGATGGATTGCAAACTGGCTCAAGGACAGAACCCACATGGTTAGAATTGCTGGAGCCATGTCAGACTCCAAACCAGTTACAAGTGGTGCCCCACAAGGCTCAGTCCTGGGACCTCTCTTGTTCGCTATATATTTCTCGAAGGTACAGGCCAACACGGAAGGACTGTGGCTGACCAAGTTCGCAGATGACTGCAAACTGGGTGCCATAATCGACTCTCCAGCCGACACAAGCATCCTCCAAAAGGGCCTCATAGAAACAGACAACTGGTGCCAGAGCCATGGCCTCAAGCTAAATGCCAAAAAGTGTATAGTCATCCCCTTTGGCAAAAACAAAGTGCCCACAAATTACCACATAGGTGGTAATCCATTAAGTACAGAAGAAGTAATTAGGGATCTGGGGACCCATGTTGATAGCAATCTCTCATTTGACAACCACGTGGCCAAAGTGGTTAGAAAAACATTTTATATAGCCCACCTAATCGTGAAGGGATTCACATCTAGATCAGGGGAGGTCATTGTGCCTGTTTACTCATCCCTCATCAGGCCCATAATTGAGTACAATGCCCCTTTTGGGATGTACCTTACCAGACACCTGCAGCAACTGGAAAGACCTCAAAAGTACCTCACCAAGAGGATCAAAGGGCTCAAACAGATGCCATATGCTGCCCGGTTAAAGAAACTCCAGCTCTACTCAGTGGCATACCGCCTGTTCGGAGGCGATCTCTGCCTGACGTATAAAGCCATGTCCAACCCGGAATTAATGGACATGCTGCACCTCAGAAAATCCAAATCCCATCGAGCTACGCTCGAGAGACTTGAACCTCAGCACTGAAATAAATAGGACATGCTGGAGGGACAGATTCATAACCCAGAGGCTCCCTTCACTCTGGAATAAAATCCCAGTCCAGGTTAGGCAGAGTCCCTCATTGACTCTCTTCAAGAGGAATCTTGATGAGTGGATGGGAGATCGTAGGTTTACCCCGGGTATCACTTCTGTGTCACTGTTAGACAGAGGCACAGTATACTAACCTCGAAAAAGGGCATAGTAAAATAAATTTAAAATGGGTGGCGAAAGTCAAACACATTCTGGCTAGGCTTATAAATGCCCTAGGGCAGATAGCCTAGTATGAACCTATGAACCTATGAAATCACAACTAAGCAAAGAAAGAGGGACAGAAAGACGGAACTGAAAATGGACTTGAATCTTCATTCAGTTTTATATAAATAGCTTATTATTAGCTTTTTTGGTACTTTTCCATAAAACCCCTACCATGGGTTTTTGGTCCCACATCGGCATGTCTGTAGTGTACTTTGAAATGTTGTTGTTTTCTGCAGTGTTTGCAATACACTATATCTATCTGGATAGGTATCTGCCGACTACAATCCTCGTATCATCCCAGTGATTTGCCAGAAAAAAATTTGCGAGTAACAGACTAAAAATGAGGGAAAGACCGGACATACTGCAAATATCTGGGCGGTTGATGTGTATTCAGAGAGGCTAGAATGAAAATTAAATTATACTCATGTGAAGCTGAAAACCCAATACCGAATCTACCCAGTTTATTCACACAGTTGGTATCACTACACTGAAATAAAACTCCAACGACGTAACAGCCCTTATTTCTCAAACATCTTGCTTAATATGCATGTGTGGATTAACCCATTACATTAAAATGACAATAAAAGCTTCGAAACTTAATCGCAGTTAAGGCGGGCAACATTAATTGGGGAAAAATGCTAATTTGAAAACTTTGCCAATGTGAAAATATGCTGTAAATGTTTGTAATTCTAAATTACCATAAAGCATAATCCGTCCCATCTTTTTCAGAAGGGGCATAATGATCAGTTGCTATGTCTTCACCCATGGTGCCCCTACCGCATATATTTAAGCAGACGCACACACCCATCACCCTGCACTGTAGACTACAAACAAGCATCGCTCATTTGCTTCAGTGGGTGTCTAACACTGCGGACACCAACAGGTTTTGCATTAGCATGTTTTTAGATTAAATGTGTAAGTTAAAAATGTGTCCCTGATCTGGGGCCTTTTTATTATTTTCCATTTGTCCTTACTTCTGGATATATGTAAACAGACACCTATGTGGGACCGAAAATGCGTGGTAGGGGTTTAATGGAAAAGTACCACTTTTTTCGCTACAATACCCCCATTTCCACAATGTAGTATGAAGTAAAGACGCTCGTTTCATCAGTTCTGGTAAGAAATGGTAGTGCTATTATAGGTAAGTGAGTTATTATAGAAATGATAGGGGATTCGGATCCTATTATGCATGCCATGGGGACATAAAAGGACATTTATCTCCTAAAAGGAGTCCTGCAGTTTGCAGGTCATTTAATCTTAGAACGGGGCTGTAACTGACCTGACAACCCCCCCTCCCAATCAGTTATATTATTATTTATTTAATTATTTATGTATGCATGTATGTATTTATTTATTTTTTAATGTAATGCAGCTTGATGTAGCTGCATCTAGATGAGATACCATAAGCCCTACCTAATACATAAACAGGAAAGGGTAAGGAAAGGGAACATAAAATCTGTAAAATGTAGCACAAAATGAGGAGGACGAAGGAACTACAGATCAGGAAGGATACAGATCTATGGTAGAACTTTGTATTGCTAGGAGCATGGGCAACAAAGTGAATAAGCTGCATCTTGTTATGGACAATGGAGGAACTGACAGAAAAGGAATAAAACCACTGGATGACAACACATGAAGATTAGGACATAGTCAAACTGGATTGTTATGTAAGTTACAGTTAGAGAAAGCAGGAGATGTGCTCAGAGTGTATGCTTTGACAGAAAAGGGTACACTGTAGAAAACAAAGGGAACATAAAAGGGTGAGAAGAAAATAGATGCTGACACTAAAGATAGAAGGAGATGAAGGCGCTCTATGCCAGAAAGCCTTAGAGCAAGAATAAAGGATAATACCACACTATGGAATAAGATTATAAGACAGACAAACAGACTACAATGGGGAATTTACGTTTTCTAGGGATTGAACAGACCTGCTAAGCCTTTGTAACACAGCAGCCATGCAAACCAGTAAGATATTTCTACTGTTATTGCTATGCAGCAGAAATAGTGCAGGGAAACCTTCACTAATTCTTCCTTGTACACTGTGGTGCTGAGGGTCCCCTCATAGTCACAACAACTCTTGGAAACAATTGTCACCATTACCTTTATTGAAAGTTGGAAGAAAAACAAACAAACTGAAAAGGGATTTTACAGACTTTAATTATCCATTTGGAGCTTATATTTTGAAACAGACCACAAGTGTTGTATAAATGTTTGAGAACAGCATTACCACTATTATTTGTTACTCTTGGTACGTGTCTCATTCATACAAATAGGGATGTCCATTAGCTGATACATAAAACTAGGACAGAGATGATTCTGTAAATAAGACACACTGTTTAATATTATTTAAAGTGTACCTTTTTAGTGCCGATCACTAGATTTTGATTACAGAAGAAGGCTATAACTAGTATTAGGAAAGAGTGTTTCGTCACAAATTACCTAAATCTCTGCAAAGGCATAAGTGTCTTGCTTGAATGGTTACTGAGATTCATAAACTATTCATACAGCATTACAAAATTAATATTCAATGCCTTTTTTTTGGCTAATAAAATCCCATTAAAACATCAAACTGAAGGAAAACCACTAATGCAAACATCTATTTATCCTGAATAGTTTGCTATTTACAGTTTTCTAGTAACACTTATGGTTCCAGAGATATGAACATTTGTTTGAATTGTACGGCGAGAACTTCATTTTTGAAGGCTTAAGCCACACCCATTGGGGGTTAAAGATACACACTCAAAAAAGCTGTATTAGTTTATGAGGTCTGGTTTCCAAGTACTCAGTTAAAACAATCTACAGGGCTGTAATTACTTCCCATCTGCTACCCAGTGTTGGTTCCTACTGAGCTCCCTGAAGCAGAGACTAGCATCTTAACTAGTACTATAGTGTAAAACACAGCAGAGAAATGGAAAATCATATCAAGAAAATAAGTATTGCATAGGGTGTATAAAATTTGCACTTGTTATACACACTGCACTATAAATCAATAGCACAAGTCTGAGTATCAATAGGCAGTGTTGAGCTTGTGATGATATCTAACATAATCACAGTACATTGCAATAAGGCTGTAATGAAAACTCTCCCGGTGATTCATTAATGGTGAGGCCACATAGTGGCCAAGGCAACACTATTTACCTCCGTTGTGTGATGAGCAGCATTGCTAATCAGATATGCACATGCTGAAGACTTTGTGCATGACAAGTAGCCTTTCATGATGGCTGCAGCACAAACTCTTAGCTAGATTGTGATAAACCACCTTGTGGCCAAGTATGCAATGACTGTACATGAGCATCCCAACTAGTCAGTGTGAGTGTGTGCACACAGTTGTTCAATGCTGGTGTAACCAACACAAGTAAATACATAAATAAACATATATATATATATATATATATATATATATATATATATATATATATATATATATATATATATATATATATATATATATATATATATATATATATATATATATAGAGAGAGATAGATATATATAGATATATGCAATAGAAAGGCAAGTAACACCGATGCTGAAGCTGGAGTTGAGGTTACACTGTATAGTAGAAATCACAGCACAAAAAGTGGAAATATAGTTGCAGAAAAAGACATTATACATAAGGACAGGCAGAAGAAGCAGCTATGACAATACAGGCATTTGAAGTCCGAAGTATACATGGAAGATGTGGGTTATAAAATAATATAATAACATGATGTAACAACCCGCACCACATTTGGTGGCATTAGAGCATTATCCATGGACCTTTAATATACCATGAAGGTCAAAAAATGTATATATGTTCTCCCAAGACAGGGTCAGTGGAGCAATCCAGTATATTCACATTGTATTGGCTAGGTGAGAGACTGATGATGTTAGAGTGCGAGGAGTCATAGAACACATGCCTCTGAAATATATTACACATGCAGATGGATTGAAAAAAAAAAAACAAATGATAGTCCTCAAGGTAAGTGCACCCTCAATTCCCAAAGTATACATTTTCATAGCACTGCATTAGCATGGGGAGTGACTGCAGCTGTCATGGTGTAAGTGGTATTAAACACATAAAGCATCTTTGCATAAGTATGTGCCTCCATTAAAGACGTCTGAATAATGGAAGGAGCTGTAATTTATTTCAAGCTGGAATGAGCATCAAAGCTTACTTCAGTTGTACAACTGATTAATTAACATGTAGAGCAGATTTAGTATCATTTTAGCCATTAGTAGCCCCTACCCCACAGCAGCCCATCCCAACAGTGGCAGAAGAATCCAGAAAGATAATCATGTTAAAAATGATCAACCAGCCTGAATAATGTACACTCATTATAGGATTGTTTACTTTAAAGGGGAATTGAATATACATCATCACTAAAATGGAAGCCCATATGAATGGAACTGAACTCATACATATGTCACTGATATGCTCTAGATAACTTTATCAGTAGGGCATGCCACAGAAGCAATGACAGGAAAAACTATTGGAAAATGCAGTTCAGAGGGATGGAGCACGATACCAGGTCAACCAAAATGCACTTACCTGCATTTGAAACCCTGACTTTCTTCAAAGAATATTTCACTAGATCAGTATATTAGCAATTCCAAGGCAAATCATAAGTGCTTCCATTGCATGGCAAGGCTTACCATGGAAGCACTCACTGAAAAGTTGACTGGAAAAAAACAGTTCAGAGCAATGGAACACATTATAGAATGAAAAACAAAATACACATATCTGGGTTCAAACCCTAGCCTTTTTTCAGAGTTACTGTATATACATAGCTATTAACAAGTGAAGCCACAGAAAAGTGCATACTGAGCAGGTACGAATGCACATCATGGAAATGTTAGAAGAGTGTCATAGAGTATAAAATGAACAGTGGAAAATGACATAAAAGACAACATGAGTTGGGATTAAAACCCATTAGCCACTGTACACATAACTGTATGTGTTGACTGAGGCATGGAATCTCTCATATGCATGTATCATGTTAACTTCAAAAACATTATTAGCACATAGCAACATTTTTCAGCATACTACAAATTAGGTTATCATGGCTTTGGACTGCTGTATAACTAATATTCTATACAACATCACATTAGCAAATGATGCCATGAAATAAGATATAAGGTTATACTTAGACATATTTCTAGGGAATTACTGGAACCCTGTGGAAGATTATAATATGAGCCTGTCCACAGCTTGTAACAGTCTTGGATTTACAATCCTCTCCCTTTTGACAAACTACACATCATGTTATGACTTGAAAGACATTTGGAAGGTATGAGAATGCAACTATTAATGTCACCTTATATCACTATTTCCTGGTATAACCTGGTATCAGTGGTCAGTTCAGTTGAATAACAGAAGATAGGTTCATAACAATTTGAAGGATTTTCCTCAAGTTTTGATCTTTAATGAGAAGTGTCATTCATCTATGGTTACTTAAGGGCAGCTGTAGGGCCCTCTGCCAACTGCCATGCATTAAACTGCAGATGATTTGTCCAGTTGTGACACCAGATTTTGACCATGTATGTGCTGTGATAATGCCACTGGGGATTTATAGTTTTTAACATAGTTCATTGTTGCAGTCTGACTGTGTAATTCTGAAAAACTGAGTATTAGTGAGCAACATACAATAATAAGGGAGTCAAAACCTACCCCGTACTGAACTGACAGATTACACAGTAATTACAAGCTATGACATACACATACTATGCTACCCTAATTACCTGTATGCATTCTACTTACTTACTGCATTGAATGGATTGTTTGTCAGAACACTACAATGTCTGCTTCAATGGATTTGACACCTGCCTGCTTAAATCACAATCTCTCAACTTGTGTATTAGCTATGGAAACCACAAAAGAAGTTATACAGCAGTTCTTAGAAAAAAAACAGTTTAATAGACATTATTTATAAGCAACTTTAAAAAGGACTACAAGCACTTAGGTGATCAAAACCCCACAGCTGTCAAACTGTCACATCAAAATAGCCTAACATATGTCATATTTATTTGCAGGTCACTGAGGTATGATACAGAATGCTATTCAAAATAGTACAGCTTAGACCTCATTGGACTTGAACCCCTGCCTGCCAAACTTAGTGATCTAGCTATCAATACCCTAAAAGATGTTAGGCAGTAGTTGTCAGAAAGCACTATTTGAATGGATGCCACCAGTAGTGTATGAGAATGACAGTGATCAGGTAAACATGAATAAGTCTTTGTGGATCAAAATCCTCCACCTGTCAAAATATCACACCCATGTAGTGCACCTTACATAATGTTTCCTCTCTAAGTCATTGCTGTATGCATAAAATGCTATTCACACTGATGCAACATACACATCATTGTAACTGAACCCCCATGTACCTAACTTACATCATCTTTACCTGTGTGGTAGCTATTAGCATCACATAAGAAGTTATCCCATAGTTCTCAGAAAGCACACATTGGAATGGATGTTATCAAGAGAGTGTGAGTACCTACACGAGTATGGCTAAACAGAGTACAAGTTTTCAGGGGATCACAACCTTCCCCCTGTCAAACTATCACATTAAAGTAGAATACCTTACATTGTATTTGTTCACAAGCCATTATAGCATGATAAAAATGCTTTTCAAACTGATATATTACACACCTCATTGGATTCCAAACCCTGTCTGCCTAGCTGATATTTGTTTAACCTGTATACTAGCTACTGAAGAAGTTGTACAACAGCTGTCAAAAGTCACATTTAAAGGGAGTGTAGTAACAGTGAGCAGTGAGCACTGCAAAATGTGTAATGTTAAACAAACAGCAGTAATCAATGGATCACAACCCTTCACATACCTCACTGACAAACATCACATCATGGGTGCATTGAGCCATTGAAGCTGTTGCAGTGCAACTAATATTGTCAAATTATAATGAAATGTTGTGGTATAGCATGATACATATGTTTCTAAAATGGTTGTAAGATACGCATTAATGGAATGGAAACCATGCATAAGTAAGCGATATGCTGCATGTCAATGCAGTATGATATAAAGTCACAGAATAACTTACACAGCATGTCTTACAGCTCACAGTTGAAAGTAATGTTCAAAATGGAAATTACATATGTGGCAAAATATGGAATGAAAAGGATGAAGGGGTGTGACAACATTATATATAACAAAATGAATTGTAACCCATGTCTTTCATAGTCATATTCTCCATATCAGTGCATTATTCAGGGTTACATGAAATGTTTTATACTATTTGCAGAGTGGAATCATGAAAGAAGCATTCAAAGGATTTCAGTTTTTATGTTTCACTATCCGTCTGCAAATGCAAATTGCAATGGTGATAGACAGGTTGACAGACGAGATCAGACAGAAGTCCCTGTGGACTATGATGTCTGCAGATGACATTGTGATCTGTAGTGAGAGTAAGGAAAGTACAGTTGTGTACCTACCATAATGTAGATGTTCAAGTGTATTCACTGTTGCAGTCATTACATTTGGGTTATGCTGCTGGCAGGCTGCCCACAGTGGCCTGAATTCCAAAGTCCTGGTCCGGCGTCGGTTGCTGTCACCTCTTCTCTGACGTCGGTCCGCCAGGGGTATAAAAGATGCAGCAGACTCCTTTTTCTTAAGTTTTTCTTGCCCCAGATGTCAGGTGCCCCCATAAGGGTAGGCTAAAAAACATTGCTTATAAAAGCATGCACTAAAATAAACAATACCTTCATCTACAAGCAAATACACCACATAGGTTTTATAGGATGGAGAAGTACATATAAGTGGGGGATGGTGGGTGGGTAACCTGGAATGCAACAGTGAATACACTCGAACATCTACATTTATGGTAGGTACACCCATAGTACTATGTTCATCATGTTTCACTGTTGCAGTCATTACACTTGGGTTGAATCCCAAAGCTGAGATTGGGTGGCTGGGTCTAAATAGAATTAGGAGTGGCTATAAGGCCCTGAAGAACTGCAGTGGCAAAGCCTGCTCTGGATTTAGAGTAAAGAGGTAAGTGGTACTGCTTAGTAAAAGTGTGCACTGAAGTCCAAGTTGCAGCCTTCAAAATATCCTTGGTTGGTACTCCTCTGAGGAAGGCTGCTGAGTTGGCTGCTGCCTGGTAGAATGTGGTCTAATGCCCTTAGGCACTGATTTGCCATGTTGTGAATAGCAGAAATGAATGCAGTGTCCTATCTATTTTGAAACAGCCTTCCCTTGTGATCCTGCAGCATATGCCACTAAAAGTTGCTCAGTCTTTCTGAAAGCTTTAGTTTTGTCCAAGTAGAAGAGTAGCTGTCTGTCTATGTCCAAAGAATGCAGAAATCTCTCCCCTTTATTCTGTGGGTTTGGGTAAAAAGTAGGCAAATGAATGGTTTGGTTAAGAGCCACACTGGACACTACCTTAGGCATAAATGTTGGGTTTGTCCTTAGAGAAACCCTGTCTGGATGGAAGATAATAAAAGGTTCCACAGCCATTAATGCCTGTAACTCTGAGACTCTTCTTGCTGAAGTTATTGCTAGGAGCAGAGCTGTTTTCCATGATAAGAATTTTATTTCAGCTGTATTGGCTGGCTCAAATGGAGGCAGTGTGAGTTTTTCCAAGACAAAATTGAGGTCACATGCAGGTATTGGTGCTCTCCTTGGAGGTCTTATGTTTTTGGCCCCCCTGAGGAACTGCCTAATGATTCCAGGCTGTGGCAATGTTGAGTCCAAACACTTTTTAGATACCATTGTAGTTCCTCATATGCAGTCTTGCATATGGAATTAGCAGAATGCAGGAGGCCATGTAGCCCAGAGCCTGCAGAATTTTTCTTGCAGATAACTGGGTCTTTGTTGCCATGCTTTCGAAGTAAGAAGTCAGTTGCCTTTGTTTGTCTGGCATGAGATAAGCCACCTGGGCAGTTGTATTTAAGCTTGCACCCAGGAATATTATCTCTTGAGAGGGTACTAGTTTTGATTTCTTTTTGTTTACTGTGTACCCTAGACAAATTACTAATCTTTTTACAAACGCCAGATGCTTTAGTAGAATGTCTTTGGTCTCTGCTTGAATGAGGCAGTCGTCCAAGTAGGGATATATTTGAATTCCTCTTTGTCTGCAAAATGCAATCACTGGTGCCAGGCATTTTGTGAAGACCCTGGGCAAAGTAGATAAGCCAAAGGGCAGTGCAGAGAATTGGTAGTGCATTGAGCCAGCTATGAATCAGAGGTATCTTCTGCAAGATTATCTGATTGGGACATGCAGGTATGCCTCTTTGAGGTCCAAAGTTACAAGCCAAGCCTTCTTGCCCAACATGGGCAGAAACTGCTGCAGAGTCAACATTTTGAATTTCGGAACATCCAGAAAAGTATTTAGAATAGACAGGTCCAGAATTGGTTTCCATGCTTTGTCCTTTCTTGGTACTAAGAAAAGTCTTGAGTAAAATCCTTGTCCCTGCTCTTGTAGTGGCACTGGCTGAATAGCCCTCATGTCCATGAGAGATGAAACTTGTTTTTGTGCCTCTGCCCATTGATTGTGTGGCAGGTCTGGCATACCTTTTGCCTTTGGAAGGGTGTGAAAGTGGAACCTGTAGCCCTGAGTGACTATATTTAAGACCAATTTGTCCTGGGTGATCGTGTGCCAGTTTTGTGAAAAAAGTGCTAGCTTTCCCCCTAAGGGTGCTGCCAAAAGATAAATGCTTGGCATTGGCAGAGGGAAGTCATTGGGACTATTTCCTATATGGCTGTGATTTGTCTTCTCCGCTTTTGGAGGTAGACATACCCCATTGTTTGGGCCTGTATGAGCCCTGGGGCTGTTGTCTGCCTCTAGGGTGTCTGTATCTGCTTCTTTGTGGCCTGTCTGACACTGGAAAGGACCAATTCTTAGAAGGCCAGTTCCTGCTAAATCTGGGTGGCTTTACCTGTAAGAAATCTTTCACTGTCTGCATAGATTTAGCTTTATCCTCCATTTCCTTCAACACCTCTTCTGCCTTAACACCAAACAAAGTATCATGCTGTAATGAAGCATCCAATAATTTTGCTTTAATATGATCAGGCAGAGTCTGTTTCTTTAACCAAGCATGCCTTCTAATAACAGAACCTGTTACAGCGGCCCTGCAAGAGGCCTCCAGTGAATCATAACCACATTGTAAAGTATGTTTTCCCACTTGTTCAGCTGCTTGTAATAAATCCTGCAATTCCTTGTTCTCAGAACATTCAGAATTTGTCAACATT
This sequence comes from Protopterus annectens, assembly GCF_019279795.1. Classification (NCBI taxonomy): domain Eukaryota; kingdom Metazoa; phylum Chordata; order Ceratodontiformes; family Protopteridae; genus Protopterus; species Protopterus annectens. The sequence continues at coordinate 1,527,533,225 of NC_056733.1, forward strand.
TTCTGTTTTAACAGAGGCATTAAGTATTGCTGATATTTAACATATGAAACTGACAATTTAAAGTCCTTACAGCCAAGGTAGTAGAAGTGTTAACTTTTTCCCCCATCTGTCCAGTGCCCTAGAATCTCTATCTGAGGGTATAGGGTTTTTTGCAGTAGCAGCCTTGACCCCTTTGGGACCCTGAGAAATAGTTTCTGGGTCAGCAGCAGGGTTTTTATATAGAATTTTATGAGAATCTGGAACCCTGTAGTATCTGTCTGGCTTAACAGGTGCAGGAGGTAAAGACTCGGGAGACAGGCCAGACTCTGAAAATACATCATCTACAATGTCTAGAACAGGTGGAATAGCAAGTGGTCTGTGCTGAGGTAGAAGAAGAAAGTCTCTGAGCCTTTTCTTAGAATCTGAATAATCTTGGCTCTCCCAGTGGAAATGCTCCCTCATTGTATGCACGGTTTCCCCAAATGAGTAATCCTCAGGAGGAGAAGCTGACGGAATAGATTCTTCAGCATCAGAATCCTCATAGGGAGGAATAGAGTATCCCTGTTCTGAAGAGGAGTCAGAGGAAATGGAAACCTGATCAGAGGAATCATATTCAGTATCTTGCCTATGCCTCTTATCAGGAGGGGGATGGGAACCCCTGATCAAAATTAGGTCTTTGACCATTTTGAGCATCTGTTTTTTAGGCATGGAATTCTGTCCTGGAAAATGCTGTACTTGTTTCCTTGTCTTTAAAACTGTTTTAGCCTTTGTCTTGGATGCTGAAGTTGGCTTGATATAAAGCTGTGTAGGTCTGAAAACACCCTCAAAAGCCGATGCCTGCTCAGCGGCTCGGACCCATCTGAGGGATTAGTTTCCAAAGGCCCAATGCCTTGAGTATCCAGAGGCCTAGTAGTCTCCACGTGGGAGTCGGAGGCGGCTGTGGCTCTGAGGTAGTGGGTGTCAGGGGCTGCGAAAGTGCCTCACTGAGAACCGGCAACTGGCCTAGAAGAGGCTTCGTCGTCGGTTTTGGACCTCAAATTCCTGTCCTTTTCTTTTTCCTTGCGCTTTTTATGAATTCTGGTTGTCAGTTGTTCCGATGGCATTATATAGTTAAACCTTCAGCCAAAGTAATGAAAAGCAAAATCGTACCGACGCTTAATAGTGCGTTGGTTAAATCTAGCACAAAACCGACAACTAGCAATGTCGTGATCAGGGCCTAAGCAAGGAATACAGTAAGAAAGAAAATCCTTATGAGGTATTTGCTTCCCACAAGAAATACAATTGTTAACTTTTTCTGACATCGGTCTGGAGCAAGAAAAAAGTTTCCCCAATGGGGTACTTAGCTTTATAGAAGACTTCGGATCTGGAATTCAATTTCGAAACTCTCAGGAGTCGGCCGGCCGGCACTTGGGAACTGCTTTTGCTTCGGGCACCGCGTGGCAAAAAAGACTGAAAAAAATGGTGTTGGGTGCATCTTTTATACCCCTGGCACACTGACATCAGGGAAGAGGCAACAGCAACTGACACCGGATCAGAACTTTGGAATTCAGGCCGACTACAGGTAGCCTGCCAGCAGGATAACCCAAGTGTAATGACTGCAACAGTGAAACACGATAAACATCAGGTGGAGGAGACCCTGGAAAGGTGGAGATATGCTCTAGAGAGAAGAAGAATGAAGGTCAGCAGGAGTAAGAAAGAATATATGTGTGTGAATGAGAGGGAGGATAGAGGAATGTTGAGGATGCAGGGAGTAGAAGTGGCGAAGGTGGATGAGTTTAAACACTTGGGATCAACAGTTCAGACTAATGGTAAATGTGGAAGAGAGGTGAAGAAGAGATTACAGGCAGGGTGGAGTGGGTGGAGAAGAGTGTCAGGAGTGATTTGCGACAGATGAGTACCAGTAAGAGTGAAAGGGAAGGTCTACAAGAGGGTAGTGAGACCAGCTATGTTATATGGGTTGGAGACAGTGGCACTGACAAAAAGGCAGGAGTCAGAGCTGGAAGTGGCAGAGTTAAAGATGTTAAGATTTGCACTGGGTGTGACGAGGGTGGGCAAGATTAGGAATAAGTATATTAGAGGGTCAGTCCAGGTTGGACGGTTTAGAAACAAAGCCAGAGAGGCAAGATTGCGTTGGTTTGGACATGTGCTGAGGAGGGATGCTGGATATATTGGGAAAAGGATGCTAAGGATTGAGCTGCCAAGTAAGAGGAAAAGAGGAAGGCCTAAGATAAGGTTTATGGATGTGGTGAGAGAGGACATGCAGGTGGTTGGTGTGATAGAGCAAGATGCAGAGGAGAGGAAGAAATGGAAATGGATGATCTGCTGTGGTGACCCCTAACGGGAACCGCCGAAAGAAAAAGAAGACTATCAGTCTGCAAACTTAATGCATTTAACTCGAGTGAAAGACAGTTGCAGATTGAAAAGGAAAATGTAAAATAACTTCCCACACTTAATGGATTAAGTCATGCACCGAATGCATGTTCATACCATTAAAACATTGAGCCATGAAAATGGTTACATGGAATATAATCACCTAACCTTAACTTATATCAGTTGTGCTTACTAATGGCACCAATGATCATCTCAGATGTGTGACCAGTGATAAGGTCTTAGCATGCATCAGAATTTTCTTTGTTTTTGCCATAGGATGAGAACAAGCATTACTCTCTATTTACTGATGATGCTGCTCTGTGCCAAACTATCATGCTATTTTTGTTGATAAGCCATTCATGCTCATGTGCATGTTGTGCTTAGCTATTTTTGAACTTTATTAAAGGTTGAAAATGAGAGAATAGGGCAGAGATGAAAATGTGAAGCAAGTGGAGGGGGGTAGAAGAGTAGGTGAGCAATTCAGGAATGACAAGGATAGGGTGGAATAGGACCATATCTCCCAACCTCTTCTCAATGTAATCATGGTTATCTTTATTATTTTACAATTTTTTTGGATAATGACATCATAAATATTATGTCAAAATAACACACTATGTAATATGACCATCAACCTTTAAGCAAGAGAAATCTGAACAAAGTGAAAAATAATTTTTATTTTATTTATTTAACATTTGTTTACCGGGGAAAGTCCAAATTGGGACAGAGCCCAGTTTCAGCAGAGGCCTGGGGAGAAACACTCCAGATGCATGTCTTTAGAATGTGGGAGGAAACTGAAGCACCCAGAGGAAACCCATGTGAATGCAGGGAGGACATGCAGACTCTGCACAGAAGGCACCCTAGATGAGAAGCAAACCAAATAAGCTCTTGCTGTGAGGTGACAATGCTAACTGCTGCACCACTGCATCACCGAATGGGGGACAAAGGCCCAGAATTAGGGACAGATTTTAAATATTGCACTTATGACCTTAGAAAACTGCTAGAATGATATGTTTTGTGTTAGCATGTATTTTCAGAAGTATATGAAGTCTGAAATTCAAATGTATGTCATTATTTAGTGATTTCCGTCCTTAATGATTTGCTATAAAACTGCAAATTTTCTGAGGAAAGACAAAAATTGTGAGGTAAACATCTGGACAGTTAAGAGGTACAAGACTAATCAATTGTACCTAATAATTTGTGTATATCACACACACGTGAAGTTGAGAGGTGTGTGGGACATGATTTTTATATGACAAGTGTACTTTTATGTTTTCTTCTTTGAGTGGAGAAAGGTGGAAAGGAAGTCAGAGACATCAGAGGTAGGAAAGAGTAGGAGGGTAGGATGCAGAGATAAGCAAACATGATTGACAAGGTGTGTGGTATGTGTGGTAACACACTGTAGGAGGAGGAACACATTGGTAAAGGAAACAGACAACAGAGGAGAGACAATGGTAAAAGCTGGACTGTATAACACAGTAGGAGTGGTAACAGACACAAAAGGGAGGGAAAACATTGGGTAAGGGGATGAGATAAGGTGTTCACAGATGCATACTCCACCAACTTTGACACAGCAGGAAATCACTACTCTCCCTGGGGGCTGTTACTTCTAGGTCCTACCTCAGTAACTTCTGGCAGAGATGGACAGGGAAAAACCTTAATGAGACAACAGAACATATTTTCAATACAACTGATACAAGCACAAGCTCTGCCAGTTCTAAACAGATGGAAGGAGAGCTGCCATCCACTGACACTGCTCTCAGTGGGTGCCAAGGCACGATCACCTGGAGATGAACTACCTGATGCAGGTGGTGGAGGTAGGCAGGAGGTGTGCAAGAAACTCTGGCAGGCTGTGACCAAGATGTGCTTGGTGCCTCTAATGGTGGTGGCGCCACCTGTGTGGGGACCAAAAAATTTATCATAGTTGCATATAATAGTAACAGAATTTACTTTTTTAGAATGTCTTACCTATTCATTTATAATGGCATTGCTGTATACCAACTATTGTGCACTGTTTGAAAAAAGAATATTTTTCACATAATCCTTTGTCTGTGTGCGTGAGTGCGCATGTGTGTGTGTGTGTGTGTGTGTGTGTGTGTGTGTGTGTGTGTATGCATTGTGCTTATGCCATTTTGCAATATGTTAAATGGTGACAATGTGACTAAATACCATGAAAATGTAAGACATTTGCAGACTGCAAGCACACCGCTGTAGAACAAACTCTAAGGCAGTCAAGGTTGTATAGTCCACTGATTGCCTCATATTATTAACTTATCAGTAAAAGAATGCAACAGACACGCATACTTACATTGTGTTATACAGTTAAAAATGTACAAATTGATAATGGGGATGTTTTATTTCATTTCATCATACCATTTTACAGAACATCATGCAAAATGTAAATGGCAATGGAGTTGAACACTTGAGGATATGTCACTAGACGTTTTTAAGCATAACATGAGCTACACATGTCAAATATCTTTAACAGGACAAATGTCATTAAAACATAATTCAGGTTAAAATGACACAGGATGCCAAATAAAAAAAATGCTCATTACACGATTCGAAACTATGCATAGATCTGCAATAGTCTACCAAGCAAAGCATTAGCCAGGTATGCCATTTAATCTCGCAGAAGAAAGGTGTAAAATATTTATTGTATTGGACTAAAGTTACAGACTGAAGACAATATTGTACAACTGTATCCTACCTTCAGTGAATTAGACCTACTATGTTAAGCCATGGACACATTTACAAAAACATAATCATCTTAGATTAATGTTTTGTTGAATATCAGATTAGTTTACAGATATGCAATGATGCTCATCTCATGTGTGTGAATGATGAGAAAGTCTTAGTGCATACGTAGGAATTTGCTTCAGTTTTTCCATGGGAGGTGAACTAACATTACAAATTGTTCACCAATTATCAGCGACAGTGCTCTAACTGGTGTGCAACATAGGTGTGTAGAAATAAGAATTTCCTTCTAAGCATTTTTTAGACATGCGTTTTATGTTTATCTATTGTTTGACCCAATTAAAGGTTAGAAATGGGAGGACTGGACAGAGATGACAAGTGGTAGACAGCAGAACATGCAGCAGAAGATCAACTGGCATACTAACGAAATGTATGTAGTGCACAATCATAGTTCCAACTTGCAATTTAAGGTGATACATGTCAGACCTCTATCATTCTATATGCTACTGAGAATATATACTTGGCAGTTATGCTGACTTCTGATTGTTAGAGATAGCATGACCATTCTGTGACCCTTCCATCTATAGAGTAGGGAACACCCACAGCACCTCAAATAATTGTGGAACAAATGGCTAATATGTGTGCAGCTCTACTGATACTACCTGCACCTATAAGTTGAAACCTCACAGTATAATTAAAATGTGATTATATACTTTTCTGTTATTTTATATAGGTATTACTTTAAAGTATTTTTAACACCTGAATGTGTGATAGACTCTTTCAATGTGTACATTTTGGCAACACGACTCTTTAAGGAATAATTTGTGAAAAATTACTTCTAAGGAGGTATACCTAGATGCTATGAGCCTGACAGTTTATCACTCCCTGATATATGAGCTTCCCTGGTGTGCACAGACCTCACTGCAGATGCTCAAGTGTCTGCATTGCTTTGTGCTGAACTCAGCACATGGTTTACCTGGGTGACTTATCATGCAGCTTGAACAATTATAAGTTGTGACCTAATTAGTATATATCATGACCATTGCAGATATAATACAAGTGCAACATGGAGCAGAGATATTCACATTATGGAACATTAATTTCTCTGTTTTGTAAACAATACTACTGAAGGAGTTTTGCTGTACTACAGGTGTCTCCAAACTTTAAGGCATGTTCTACTTGCTACACCTGCCTCATTTTACAATGTAAGCATTTTTGTATGGGCTACAATGAGGGTTTCAGCTTTTTTTTCAGTGTCGGCAGGGGAACATTGCCATTATGTGTATTGGACATAGTAGCATGCAGGACAGTAACACTGGTTGTTGTGAATGTAATTGTTGTGTGGTGTAATATGAGTTACCTTCAAACATGTTTATACAAGATAATTACTACATTGTGTGTGTATGTATGTGTGAGTGGTGGTATTAAAGAAAGAAAGGTTTAACATGGGTAGAATTTTTCTTGTTCAATTCCGCCTGAAGCAGCACTGTGGTCAGAAAGATTGTAAAATGTCATTATTTAATTAATACTTGTTATTGTTTATTCTAACATCTTATACCACTTTTTTTACTGTTTTGCTTAGCTGATATGTGACCAGCCGGCATACCTCTCAACTGTACCTATTTTCACAGAATGGCCAGATTTTGCCTCATACTTTTGGTCTGTTTTTCAAACATTGTGGTTTTCTGGCAAATCATCAAAGATTAAAATTAAAAATATAATGACAAACATTTCAGTTTTAGACTTTATACCATTCATAAAATCCATGCCAATGTAAAACATTTTATTCTATTAATTTTCTAAGTTTATAAGAGCAATATTTAAAAATTGTCCCTATTTTAGAGGCTATGTCTCATTTTTATTCACGGCTTTGTCCAGATTTCTTGTTCTAAGGGGCTGAGAGCTATGCCAGCTGGTAGTAAACATTACCTGATACCTGAATAACAAAGGGATCACTACAACATTAGATGTGAAAAAAGACCCACTTTGCAGTACAGTTAGAGTGACCAAATACAACTCACACAGTGTTTTTTTCTATGTTGTCCCAATAGCACTACAGACAAATTAAATTGTCCATAAAATATATATTAAATAATGGATAGTTTAAAAAAAAAAAAAGCCTACCAGGCGCATTCTGATTATGGGACTGTTTTGTAAAAAATTAAGCAAAAACCTGAATTTTCATTCTTTAACCATGTGCCCTCATCAGACTCCTTGTGATGTGCATTAGTCTAAACCATTTTAGCCTTGGCGATCACAGGAGTCTTGAACTGATGCGCATCTAAGAGGACAGCTTAATTAATGTGGAAATATTTGAACCTGAAAGGTAAAAGATCAGGCTAAAGCTAAATTAGAGAGCTATATGATCTCTCAGTACAATGAACAAAGAGTAAAATGGTCACACAGACAAACCAGTTAGTGAAAACTCCAAGAAAAACCTAGCCAAGCTAGAGTTTAGCTTAAACTTCCTGTAAGAGAGGCCTATGGGATATATGAAAATGTCCACTTAAGTACATCAAGTATTTCAACTCTTTGGCTTCTGAATGTCCATGACTTTTTACTTTTTCTTTTTAAGCCTTTATGGATACATTCAGGCCAGCAAAGCCAAACCCCACTAGCTGTGGATATGCATGTTTCTGTCTTCTTATGATGTTGTCAGCATATTATAAGTGGACTGTTTAGCTATACTTTAGAAATGTATGGTCTTTAAACCCAGCTGATGTCCATAACCATTAAAGTGTCTGCAAGGTGAAGACAAGAGGTCTGTGGACAGACATATTTTGAGTTCAGTGTGCCATGAGGGTTGGGTGGGTGGCCTAATGGTTAAGGTGTTTCCCTTACAAACACAAGGTGCAAGGTTTGACTCTCACAAGGGATAATTGGCTAGGCTTAAAATGGCTCGCAAGGGCAGTTAGCTTAGTACTAATTTATGAATCTATAAAGAATAAGATCAGGAACATTCTGGAACTCAGGAAGACAACCTAAAGAGGCACACCAGTGCAAGACTTGATATTATTAACAACAAGATTCTGCATGCTGCTAAGACAGGATATAAAATAAAGGTTTCTTGCCAGGTGAGGATGTGGAGGGTGTCTGTAGCAAAATTCTAAGACTCCCAGACTTGCTAGGATTTCTAAGAAATCCATGATGCGTTCTCTTCTCTAGTGCAGATGGAAGGATATTCTAAGCTGGGTGCCTATGTACCATGTTCCTTTGTACAGTAGTGCACACAGTATGATAACATATTTCACTGTTCTTTGAATGGTGCACAGAATGCCCTGTGGATCACAGATCTACATCACATATAGGGATGAAATGGGTCTCGTACATACCTCTCAACTGTCCAGATTTTCACACAATGTCCAGATTTCTGCCTCACAGTCTTGGTCTATTTCTCATAAAATTGTGGTTTTCTGGCAAGTCACTTGGCAAATCTTTGAGGACTGAAGTCAGAAAATAATGGCAGACAATTGAGTTTCAGACTTCATATCCTTCAGGAAATTCATGCTAATGTGATATCTGTTATTCTATCAACTTTCTAAGTTTGTAAGAGCAATATTTAAGAAAAATTGTCCTAATTAAATATACATTTTTCCACATGGATGACTCATTTACCTGCTAGCATCATGTTCTTTTATGATCACTTCAGTTAGTTTCCTGATCTTTTTTTCTCTTCATTAGAAAGGTATGGCTGGAAAAAGTGTTTGGGAGCAGAGAATCATTAAAGCAGTACAATAAAATTAAAAACTTTTGTTACTGTTGTAATAGCTGCCATCCATAATACTATAAAAATAGGAGGAATTTAAGTAAGGGGAGAAGCTGCTTTAAAGTTTGGCATGTCCCTATCAGAGAAGGGTAGACTTACACACCAGCATTCAGAGGCAAATGCAATTTACCCCTCTCTCCCTCTTTACTGCTCTAAATCTTCTTTCGGCTGCTCCCATTAGGGGTCGCCACAGCAGATCAACTGTTTCCATTTCTTCCTGTCCTCTGCATCTTGCTCTTTCACACCAACCGCTTGCATGTCCTCTCTCACCACATCCATAAACCTTATCTTAGGCCTTCCTCTTTTCCTGTTACCTGGCAGCTTCATCCTTAGCATCTTTTTCCCAATATACTCAGCATCCATCCTCAGCACATGTCCAAACCAACGTAATCTTGCCTCTCTGGTTTTGTCTCCAAACCTTCCAACCTGGGCTGACCCTCTAATATACTTATTCCTAATCCTGTCCATCCTCGTCACACCCAGTGCAAATCTTAACATCTTCAACTCTGCCACGTCAAGCTCTGACTCCTGCCTTTTTGTCAATGCCACTGTCTCCAACCCGTATAACATAGCTGGTCTCACTACCCTCTTTTAGACCTTCCCTTTCACTCTTACTGGTACTCGTCTGTCACAAATCACTCCTGACACTCTTCTCCACCCACTCCATCCTGCCTGTACTCTGTATCCTATTTCACAGAGTTTGAGTAATAAGAACATTGCCACAGCCAAGAGTACATGTACAGAGGAAATACATTGCTTAATTGTGTTTTTAGTGATGTAATTCCCCCATGTGTGGGTTGCCTTAATGATGAAACATCCTTGAGTACCCAGTGATACATCAGTGCATGTGTACTTTTCCCCATTCTGCAGTTTGCATTATCACTAACTGACAATGCTGTTCCCTCACTTTTAGTTCCTGTCTTTTAGAAGCCACAGCAAAACTCTACCTCAGGCCATTTGTTTACCTTTGTTGGGCTGGGTGGGAAGAACCACTGGGTTTGAGAAGTCCCAGACTGATTCTGTCCTACTAAGGTGTGAGTTGTTGCCTATTCCTCTTGCCTCCCATCCCCGAGATCCACACATTTAATCTCACTGCTCTCCTCCCACTTTTTAATGATATAAATCTGCTTAAAGACTATCAGAATAATTTCTACACGTTCACCAACCCCAAACCATCCATCACAGTAGTATTACCTTCTTAAAACCACATGGTTCACTACACTATCATAGAGCTCTCATTTAGAGTCTGCCCCCCAGGAATACAGTTGCTCAAGACAAGGGAACTAGCCATCTTCTACTACTGTTAGGGGTCTGAATATGCATACCAGCCACCTCTCAGACAAGATTTGTTTATCCCAATTATTTCATGTCTCGGAAAAGTTTAAAACATGAGTAGACATTAACAGAGCATGAAAATAGTGGCTTATGTCTAACTGCTATTAGAACTAGCTATTTTCCAGTAGTGCTAAGGGTCTGAATACCCCTTCCAGCTGCCTCTCAGAAAAGATTTGCCCATCAAAACCTTTTCGAGAAATTACTGAGTTTTTGTTTACTTGAATCAGAGCGCTCTTATCGCTACGGGAAATGTTCTTTTTGATTCTGGCCATGTCGTTTTTTTTCTTTTAATATACAAGAATAAAGCTGGAATACATATGCACATGTATAGAAATTTGGAGGCTGAACATGGTTAATTATTCTTGCCAGCAGAACGTACAAATGCAATTCTATATATACTTAGGGCTTCACATTAAATGCATTGTGTTGTCTTGTATTACAGGTCATCCCAGGAAGAAAGAAAAGAAGTGAACTGTATGGAATAAAGGAAAGAGATGCTTCTCAGTGCACTGATGGTACATACTCATTGTAAGTGTGACACACTGGTCAGTAAGTGGCAACATGTCTGCAGGTGGACAGAGGATATTTTAGATGTTAACACTGTTGGTGGACATGTACACCTTAGTATCAAATGCAGTATCAGTCGTGGAAAACGACAGGATGAAGAGGAAGGTGAAGGATGTCTGACTATAGTAGGACTGCAGAAAGGCACAGTCTTCAGGACTGCCATCCTGACACTAAAGCCTCACATTATTATAAATAATAGTAAAAATAATCAAAGAAGAACAGGTGGGCAGTAACATTTTAACTTTAATTAAACTGCTACTGTACCATGGCAATTTTTTTTTGTTTTGTTTACTACCATTTTAACACCCAGTGACAAGATCCTTAAATACCTCAAACAACAAATGAGTATAAGAACTTTTCAAGGTGTCACTGAATTTGTTGCATTTCTGAAGACAGGTACATATGTGTGGTACACCTGTTGTTACTTGGCTGAGATCATCCTAAATTGTATACAAACATGAGTTAATGCATACATTTGCAACCAGTATAATGTGTGAGAACATACATGGCAATGATACTGCTGTCAATATGTTACAGATCATCACTTTGACTGGGTGAAACTCTTGTGTCTGAGTGTCTGTTTCCCTTACAGAACTGCACAAATGTAAAGTGGTAGCCATGTTTACATATAAAGCAGTTCCTCACAGATTGGTGACAACAAATGGCGGTGAAGCAAACCCTTTCACATGTAGCTTTAATGATTTTATTTTCTACAAGGATGATGGCATCACTGAGACCATCATCTTAGGCAGGATGGCGTTTTACATTTTACACAGCACTTTTGTAGACTTCATATGCTGCATAATGCCATAGTGAACACAGAGCGGCAGTGGTTCTGATGATGTCACTGCAGAACATCTCCAAGTAACAGATTTTGCTTCCACATACTCTTGGCAGTTTTAGCCTACATAGCATTATGAATATGTTACCACATGCTGTAGGGTTGAATGTTGACAAACAAGACAGACAGCATGCAACAACCATAGTGAGAGGAACCAACAGTGGTACTCTAAGATTCAGTTCTGAAAATCGACTCTGCCAGTCAACAAACTCAGTAAATAAATAACTCTGCCTTTTGATACCTGATGCCATGATTTACATGTCTTTGACAGTCACCACAGTAGCACCCACCTGCTGAGGTCAAAGAAGCAGGTGGGCCAATGTGCTCAGTGCTAATTTGTTGCTGTGGACATTACTGTAAATGATGCACTAGCACAACATATTCAAATCTTCAGGGGCATTATCATCTTGCAAGCTTTTATGACAATAGTGTTACAGGGCACTGACCATAATGTAGCCATACTGCTTTTTGAAGTCTGTGAGTTATGTAATTGTGAGACTTATTCCTTACATAACTAGAATCTGCTCTTTTGCAGCTGTGAAGCCACAGTGCAAGTTCACCATACTTGTACTTGGGGGGGGGGGTTCACTTTCAACTGCAATTTAGGAGCTCCTACAGCAGCATGCAGCCTTAATGATATTATAGCAGCTGGAGGTCTGCACATTACTGGCTGCTGCCCATAGGTAAGCATCACATGTGTTGGCTCATTATGCAACTCCAATCAGAAGCTGCTCAGCATGCTCAAAGTCTTGCAAGCACTCATTCACTATCTGTTGGTATGGTCTATCCATTCATTCACTATCTATTGGTATGGTCTATCCATTCATTCACTATCTGTTGGTGTGATGTATCCATGTATTCTGCCAGCTGTTTCTGTAGATATTACTTGGTTGTGTTTTGGTAAGAATAAAGGAATTCATTACTTCATTAAGTAACTGGATTTTATTGGTTGTCATATAAACAAATGTTGTAAGAAACATTACATACCTT